>NC_091205.1:17080469-17105855 GCF_040958095.1 Procambarus clarkii
ACCCAAGAGCTGAAGTCCAATCTGTGGAGGCAGAGCCACGATAGGTGACTCTATGCAGGTGAGTCCGGCTCCCCGCGCGTGTTCCGCGGCTGTTTGAGTGCTCTGAGAAATCCCCAGAGGACCTCGTAATTGTCGGAGGAGTTATATTCGTTTTTCTTTCACCAGTAATATGCCTTGAGACTTGCCCACGCCTGCCCACGCCTGCCCACACCTGCACGCACCTGCCCACACCTGCCCACACCTGCCCACACCTGCCCATACCTGCACGCCCTTCCCTATCCTTGTCAGTTTTCCTAACCTCGTCTACCCTTGCCTACCCTTCCATATCCTTGCCCACAGTTCCCTTCTTCCCTGCACTTGCTACTCTTGCATGGCACCCCAGGGCCAGCATGGCACCCCAGGGCCAGCATGGCACCCCAGGGCCAGCATGGTACCCCAGGGCCAGCATGGCACTCCAGGGCCAGCATGGCACCCCAGGGCCAGCATGGTACCCCAGGGCCAGCATGGCACCCCAGGGCCAGCATGGTACCCCAGGGCCAGCATGGTACCCCAGGGCCAGCATGGCACCCCCAGGGCCAGTATGGCACCCCAGGGCCAGCATGGCACCAGAGAGCCAGCATGGCACCCCAGAGCCAGCATGGCACCAGAGGGCCAGCATGGCACCCCAGGGCCAGCATGGCACCCCAGGGCCAGCATGGTACCCCAGGGCCAGCATGGCACCCCAGGGCCAGCATGGCACCCCAGGGCCAGCATGGCACCAGAGAGCCAGCATGGCACCCCAGGGCCAGCATGGCACCAGAGGGCCAGCATGGCAACCCAGGGCCAGCATGGTACTCTAGGGCCAGCATGGCACCCCAGGGCCAGCATGGCACCCCAGGGCCAGCATGGTACCCCAGGGCCAGTATGGTACCCCAGGGCCAGCATGGCACCCCAGGGCCAGCATGGCACCCTAGGGCCAGCATGGCACCCTAGGGCCAGCATGGCACCCCAGGGCCAGCATGGAACCCCAGGGCCAGCATGGCACCCCAGGGCCAGCATGGCACCCCAGGGCCAGCATGGCACCCCAGGGCCAGCATGGCACCAGAGAGCCAGCATGGCACCCCAGGGCCAGCATGGCACCAGAGGGCCAGCATGGCAACCCAGGGCCAGCATGGTACTCTAGGGCCAGCATGGCACCCCAGGGCCAGCATGGCACCCCAGGGCCAGCATGGTACCCCAGGGCCAGTATGGTACCCCAGGGCCAGCATGGCACCCCAGGGCCAGCATGGCACCCTAGGGCCAGCATGGCACCCTAGGGCCAGCATGGCACCCTAGGGCCAGCATGGGACCCTAGAGCCAGCATGGCACCCCAGGACCAGCATGGCACCCCAGGGCCAGCATGGCACCCCAGGGCCAGCATGGCACCCCAGGGCCAGCATGGCACCCCAGAGCCAGCATAGCACCCCAGAGCCAGCATGGCACCCCAGGGCCAGCATGGCACCCCAGAGCCAGCATGGCACACCAGGGCCAGCATGGCACCCCAGGGCCAGCATGGCACCAGGGCCAGCATGGCACCAGGGCCAGCATGGCACCCCAGGGCCAGCATGGCACCCCAGGGCCAGCATGGCACCAGGGCCAGCATGGCACCCCAGGGCCAGCATGGCACCCCAGGGCCAGCATAGCACCCTAGGGTCAGCATGGCATCAGGGCCAGAATGGCACTAGTATCCCACCCAGGCAGAGTGCCAGAATGAGGAGAGCAAAGAGAGGGCTGGGTTGGTGGGATAGAGAGTAGTGGGTGGGAGAGGGGCTACGGGTGGGAAGAGGACGATGATTAGAGATATGGGTGGGGTGGGAGAGAGCTTAGAGTTGAGAGCTGGGAGATTAGAGGGCTGGGAGAGTGGGAGAGTGGGAGTGTGGGAGAGGGCCCAGGAGGGCTGGGAGAGGGGTGGGAGAGGGGTGGGAGAGGGATGGGAGGGGTGGGAGAGGGGTGGGAGGGTGGCGTGGACCCGTATATCAGCAGCAGGAGAGGTGATGACGGGGCTGTCTTCCCGAGCGTGAAAATGGTCCACACTTAGACATTGCTGCTACGACTCGTTCCTGCCTGCCTCCCACGCCCTCACGCCCACGCCCTCACGCCCTCACGCCCACGCCCTCACGCCCACGCCCTCACGCCCACGCCCACGCTACGTACGCCTTCGTGACTGTGCTGTCCACACGCCCACGCCCACACCCTCACCCTCACGCCCTCACGCCCACACCCTCACACCCTCACGCCCACGCCCTCACGCCCCACGCCACGTACGCCTTCGTGGCCGTGCTGCCCACATGCCCACGCCCATCACCCACACAGGCTTACAGGCTGCACAATTTTAAGAGTGGGCAAACAAATGGTTGTTAGAATTCAATCGCAACAAGTGTAAAGTAATGAGGATGGTAAAGGGAGATAGAGACCAGGAGGGCATCTACACCATTAGGAGGAAGCCAACTAGAGGAATTGGAGAGAGAAAAGGGATTTGGAGTGGGTAGTTCCAACACTCGCCTCCAGAGCCACACGTAGACAAGGTGTCATCGGCAGCATGTGAGACGCTGGTAATTATTGGATAGTTTTCTTTTTAGAAACCAATGATTAACAATAATAAGATTACTTGATTAGGTACCTGATTACCTCATCAGGTTGATTAGTTTACGTGGAATTAATAGCTTATTAATAGCAGGGTTCTTTCAAGGTAATCTACACAACCTTCGTTAGACCAGTGCTGGAATATGCAGCCCCGACTTGAAATCCGCACCTTATGAGGCAAAATACTTAACTGAAAACGTCTAAAGGTTTGCAACAAGAGCTAAGAGGCCTAAGCTATGAGGATTGGTTGGAACTATAGACTTTACTAACCTTGGGGGACGGGACCCAAAAAAAAGAGGGGACATGAGCGCGACATTAAAGTTACAGAAAGGGAATTGACAAGATAGACAAGGACAGACTCCTTAAGTGAAAGTAGGACACAGACTGAAGCGGGAAACGGAAATGAGACGAAGAAATGTAAAGTAAATACTCGCGTACAGAGAGTCAATAAAGTCGATTGCACGGATAGCAGAAGTTGTGGAAGCCACCTCCAGCCACTTCCAGCCACCTCCAGCCAGCTCTAGCCACCACCAGCCACCACCAGCCACTTCCAGCCACCTCCAGGCACCTCCAGGCACCTCCAGGCACCTCCAGCCACATCCAGGCACCTCCAGCCACCTCCAGCCACCTCCAGGCACCTCCAGCCACATCCAGCCACCTCCAGCCACATCCAGCCATCTCCAGCCACCTCCAGCCACCTCCAGCCACCTCCAGCCACTTCCAGCCACCTCCAGCCACCTTCAGCCACCTTCAGCCACCTCCAGCCACCTCCAGCCACATCCAGCCACCTCCAGCCACATCCAGCCACCTCCAGCCACATCCAGCCACATCCAGCCACATCCAGCCACCTCCAGCCACATCCAGCCACCTCCAGCCACATCCAGCCACCTCCAGCCACCTCCAGCCACCTCCAGCCACCTCCAGCCACCTCCAGCCACCTCCAGCCACATCCAGCCACCTCCAGCCACATCCAGCCACCTCCAGCCACCTCCAGCCACCTCCAGCCACATCCAGCCACCTCCAGCCACATCCAGCCACCTCCAGCCACCTCCAGCCATCTCCAGCCACCTCCAGCCATATCCAGCCACATCCAGCTACCTCCAGCCACCTCCAGCCACCTCCAGCTACCTCCAGCCACCTCCAGCCACCTCCAGCCACCTCCAGGCACCTCCAGCCACCTCCAGCCACCTCCAACCACCTCCAGCCACAATTTTCAGGCCAGATTCGACAAAGAATTCCAACGTCAGAATTGAAATAAGTTTATTGAGGTAAAATAGCGTGAATGTCAGAGTATTTCAATTATAAGGCAACTTGGAGAGTAAGGCTCGTATTGTGAGGATAGAGAAGTAGCCGTCACGGGACCGTAGACACTGACAGGGAAGTATGGACAGGGAAGTGTCCGTTCTCAACAGCAGCAGCAACAGTAGCAGCAGCAGCAGCAGCAGCAGCAGCAGCAGCAGCAACAGCAGCAGCAGCAGCAGCAGCAGCAGCAGCAGGCGAGACAGATCTCGCCTAATAAACTCCGTCCCCAAAAGAAGTGATTGTGTCGACTCAGTCGGAAAGTCCGATACGAGACGGGACGTACTGGGGGGGGGGGAGGGAGGTAGGGGTTGAAGGTTGAGGGAAGGAGAGTGGGAGGGGGGAGGGGGGGGGGTGTGACACGTGCGCATGCACACATTCTTTTTATTATTTTTTTTACTAACACATTTAGGAACATCTGCATTTGTGCAGCTGCCCTAGAATATTTGCAGGGGAGTACAGTGTGTGTCAAAGAGCTAGCTACGTGATGCTAAAAAACTCCCATCACACTAAATTAGTCATACAGAGGCACGTTGATCAGTAGTCTGCACTGGCGGACTCTGAGGTGCATTGTGAGGATATCATCATTAACGCGAGAGGTAATAAAGTCATTCATAATATCATTGGATATCATGTCCCAGTTTCCTGCTCACAGAGTTTGCACCTGGAGTGCTCAGGATTGGGAGATCCGTCATCTGTAGCCACCTGTCACACGTAACGGTAGCCCACCTGCCACAGGTAACGGTAGCCCACCTGCCACAGGTAACGGTAGCCACCTGCCACAGGTAACGGTAGCCCACCTGCCACAGGTAACGGTAGCCACCTGCCACAGGTAACGGTAGCCCACCTGCCACAGGTAACGGTAGCCACCTGCCACAGGTAACGGTAGCCACCTGCCACAGGTAACGGTAGCCCACCTGCCACAGGTAACGGTAGCCCACCTGCCACAGGTAACGGTAGCCCACCTGCCACAGGTAACGGTAGCCACCTGCCACAGGTAACGGTAGCCCACCTGCCACAGGTAACGGTAGCCACCTGCCACAGGTAACGGTAGCCACCTGCCACAGGTAACGGTAGCCCACCTGCCACAGGTAACGGTAGCCCACCTGCCACAGGTAACGGTAGCCCACCTGCCACAGGTAACGGTAGCCCACCTGCCACAGGTAACGGTAGCCACCTGCCACAGGTAACGGTAGCCACCTGCCACAGGTAACGGTAACCCACCTGCCACAGGTAACGGTAGCCCACCTGCCACAGGTAACGGTAGCCACCTGCCACAGGTAACGGTAGCCACCTGCCACAGGTAACGGTAGCCACCTGCCACAGGTAACGGTAACCCAACCTGATCCTGTCAACGACTGTGTCGCACTGTCTGGTCGACGTTTTGTGCCCAAAAATATAGGCACACACACATACGCACGTACGCACGCACGCGCACACACGCACGCGCACATGCACAAGCTCGCGCACACACATTACGGGGGGCTCGCAGCTGAGTGGACAGTGCTCGGGGGTCGTAGTCCTAAGGGCCCGGGTTCAATTCCCGATCGAGACAGAAACAAATTGGCAGAAGTTCTTTCACCCTGAAGCGCCTGCTTATCACGCGCACACGCACGCATTCACACACACTGGAGGAATGGTCTAGAAAATGCCTACTAAAGTTTAATTCAGGAAAGTGTAAAGTAATGATATTAGGCAAAGAGAGCAGAAGGCTGAACACAAGGTACCATCTGGGAGGTGAAATCCTGCAAGAGTCAAATAGAGAGAAGGATCTGGGGGTTGATATCACACCGAACCTGTCCCCAGAGGCCCACATCAAAAGGATATCATCAGCGGCATATGCTAGACTGGCCAACATAAGAACTGCCTTTAGAAACTTGTGTAAGGAATCGTTTAGGACCCTGTATAACCACTTATGTCAGACCAATCCTAGAATATGCAGCTCCACCCTGGAGTCCATACCTAGTTAAACACAAGATAAAGTTAGAGAAGATTCAGAGCTTTTCCACCAGACTAGTCCCAGAATTAAGAGGTATGAGCTACAAAGAAAGGCTAAGAGAGCTAAACCTCACATCACTGGAAGACTGAAGAGTAAAGGGAGACATGATCACCACCTACAAAATTCTCAGAGGAATTCACAGGGTGAACAAAGAGAAACTATTTATCACGGGTAGACCACGAACAAGGGGACACAGGTGGAAACTTAGTGCCCAAATGAGCCACAGAGACGTTATAAAGATTTTTTTCAGTGCCAGAGTAGTTATTAAATGGAATGCATTAGGTAGTGATGTGGTGGAGGCTGACTCCATACACAGTTTCAAGTGTAGATATGATAGAGCCCAGTAGGCTCAGGAACCTGTACATCAGTTGATTGACGGTTGAGAGGCGGGACCAAAGAGCCAGAGCTCAATCCCCGCAAGCACAATTAGGCGAGTACACACACACTATTTTCCTAGATTGTCAAAAAACATTTGAGAGGCCTCGCTTCATGCAGGTCGGCGTTCAATCCCCGACCGTCCACAAGTGGTTGGGCACCATTCCTTCCCCTCCGTCCCATCCCAAATCCTTATCCTGCCCCCCCTTCCCAAGTGCTATATAGTAGTGGTGGCTTGGCGCTTTCTCCTGATAGTTCCTTTTGTACCCGGTACGCGTACTCAACACGTGGAATGACCTTAGGGAAGAAGTTGGGGAAGCCACCTCCACCAGCAAGTTTAAGGTCAGATTCGACAAGGAATTCGAACCCCAGAATAGGTCAAGACTGTAGTAGGTTGGGCATGAAGATATATATAGACCTCATGGAGGACAGAAGAAAATGTATATATGCTGGTTAGCATTGTAAATGTGTGGCCACGTCTGTGGTAGAAAAAAAAAAAAAAAAAAAAAAAAAAAAGACCTCATTGCCTCCTCTAGACACTATTAGGCAAGCACTACGAGGTCATGGCGCATGCGCAGTGCAGCTGAGAGTCCCACAATTAACAACTCGCACGGTGTGAGGTCATCCCGCGGTAATAGCTTTTAATTTCTTGTTCAGCAAGACAACAACTTTCCACTAAACTAGTGTGACCCCCGAATAACCCCCTTGACCCCCTCTGACCCCCCCCGACCCCAACCACCCACATAGAGCTTCCTCGAGACCCCTTAACTAGAAGATTTAATTCGAAGTACTTATTTAATGACTGCTTCTTGGCAATTAAAAAAAAAATTAGATGTTTATTTGAATGTTGTATAGCGGCATAGTATGTAAATTACATAAATGTATATATAATACGAACTTCTACATAATCGGGGTTCGTTATAACGAAGTTCAGTAGCGGTATGGCATTCTGACCTCGCTTTAGAGAACATTGCCCAGAAAACCCGTATTATTACATCATGAAACCTGACAATAGTGTACCAAAGACACGAAAATATCTACAACGAACATTAACCAATCAGCTAACTATCCCTAATTACCCTTAAGTACTCATTTGACAGTAATTAAGGGGGTGTGTGGGGGCAGTCAGTGTGGATTTCCCAGGACGTGTGTCTCACCTGGTTTTCAATTCCCACGCGTCGTTCAGGTCATACTGGTAAACAAATGCTTTTGAGCTGGGCTTGGCGCTCCGGGAGACAGGTAACGGAAGATTTTCCTAGTATTTTCCCGTATTTTCTCGTATTTTCCCGTATTTTCCTGTATTTTCTCGTATTTTCCCGTATTTTCCCGTATTTTCTCGTATTTTCTCGTATTTTCCCGTATTTTCCTGTATTTTCTCGTATTTTCCCGTATTTTCCCGTATTTTCATATTTTTCTCGTATCTACATATCTACTTTATGTAGATACGGTATAGGGTGGAGGAGGAGGGGGGGGGTAGAGAGTTGTGGGGACAGGTGGGTGGGAGGGGGCAGTGTGGGTGTGGTGGGGGGAGGGGGCAGTGTAGGTGTGGTGGGGGGGAGGGGTCAGTGTGGGTGTGGTGGGTGGGAGGGGTCAGTGTGGGTGTGGTGGGGGGGAGGGGTCAGTGTGGGTGTGGTGGGGGGGAGGGGGCAGTGTAGGTGTGGTGGGGGGGAGGGGTCAGTGTGGGTGTGGTGGGGGGAAGGGGGCAGTGTAGGTGTGGTGGGGGGGAGTGGGCAGTTTGGGTGTGGTGGGGGGTGGGAGGGGGGCAGTGTGGGTGTGGGGGGTGGGAGGGGGACAGTGTGGGTGTGGTGGGGGGCAGGTGTGGAGGGTGTGGAACTATGTACTCAGGTAGTTGTAATCACCTATTTGAGGATCCAAGGGTTGAGCATCGGCTCTTAAGCCCCGCCTTTTCGCTCGTTTTTTTCATATATTTACAATATAAAACTGTATAGAATTGACATCCACAACTTTCTTACCTAATCTGTTCCGCTTTACGAGTCTGAGACTGAAACAGTTCTTTCTAACGTCCCTGTGACTCGCTGGTGTTTCCTGTATCCAATTATGTCCTCTCCTTCAACTGTTCCTTAATGTGAACATTGCTTTAATATCTACTTTGTTAATTCCCCGCTTGGTATCTTGTATGTCGTTATCATGTCTGCGTTATTCCTTCTTTCCTGATGTGTAGTGAGGTCTAGTTCCTTCAGTTTTCCTTTTAGTTCAAGAATGAGCTTTCTTGCATGCTGTTGGAACCTTTAGAGGTTTAATGTGTTTTTCTAGGTAGGGGTTCCAGGCCGGGGCAGCGTACTCCAGAGTGGGTCTCACAAGGGAGGTATATACAGCGCTCGGAAGATATCATTATCCATGTTGGTGAAGGATAACCGGACGTTGGCCAGTCCCAACCTGTCCTCTTAAAAATATCGTCGCTTTTGGCCGTTTGCCCGTATGGCCGAAAGTGGACGTAATTTGAAAATGAAAAAAAAATTGAAAATAAATTTGGGATTTTTTTTTCAACAACAGTAAGTTAAGGGTCCTCTGATAGGTTAGGTGGGCAGGAAATTCTTATAAAGTTTCAAATTTGTATGAAAAATGTTAAATGAAACTTTCCTCTCTTAACCTTTCCGAGTAAGCCGGACGACTCAAACAGAAAACGGGACAGTACGTCACTTTTGTGAGTCGATTTCATTTCAAATTACGTCCACTTTTGGCCATAGCGCGCATACGAGCCAAAAGCGACGTTATATTTAAGAGAACGGGGTTGAGTATGGCGTATGTTGGCCTACGCCATAGGTGGGATGAGTCAGTCCTAGCTGCCATTGTCACCATGGTTGCCATGTTTGGGAATCCTCTCTGGCAGACGAGCAACTCCATGTAAATGAGCAAGCAGTTGGTGTACCGCAGGTGTGGGCGTGGTGATCAAGTCCACTGTTGTGTGCTGGAAGGGGTGTTTAATGGCCACGTGGGCGCAGCCCGGATTTGTCAGCAGCGCGCCAAGAATGCGCTCACGAACGCTGTTGTCAGCGTGAAGGTGTTGGGGGTATGTGTGGGGCGTCTCCGCTCAGTGACATTACATGCCACTTTTATATAAAATGCGGTCAAGACAAGTTCTGGCTAACTGTCTGCTTTCCAAAATGCTCTGCATACACGCACACACGCACTCACGCACGCACTCACACACGCACGCACATACGCACTCACACACGCACTCACACACGCACGTAGTAATTAATCGATCAGATTTGCATTTTAGGCTCCTAGCGCGACTCTGTTCATCAGTATCTTTTTGAACTCATTATATTTAGTTTAGAGTTCCTGGTGTTCCTGATGGGTCTGCGATATCAGAATCTTGTAAGTCGCAATCATGTCCCTCGCTTCTCTTTTTTTTCCTCCAGGTGTAGTGAGGTGTAGTTTTCTGTGGTCAAGCTAGTTAGGTTTGGTTAGGTTAGGTTAGGTTTGGTTAGCGCGGACGGGCGCGTACACACTCACACTCACACACACACACACACACACACCAGACTAGTACCCGAGCTGAGAGGTATGAGCTACGAGGAGAGACTACGGGAATTAAACCTCACTTCGTTGGAAGACAGAAGAGTTAGGGGGGACATGATCACTACATTCAAGATCCTCAAGGGAATTGACAGGGTTGATAAAGACAGGCTGTTTAACACGAGGGACACACGCACTAGGGGACACAGGTGGAAACTGAGTGCCCAAATGAGCCACAGAGATATTAGAAAGAACTTTTTTAGTGTCATATTGGTTGACAAATGGAATGCATTAGGAAGTGATGTGGTCGAGGCTGACTCCATACACAGTTTCAAGTGTAGATATGATAGAGCCCAATAGGCTCAGGAACCTGTACACCTGTTGATTGACGGTTGAGAGGCGGGACCAAAGAGCCAGAGCTCAACCCCCGCAAGCACAACTAGGTGAATACACACACACACACACACACACACACACACACACACACACACACACACTACCTGTAACGATTCGAGAAAGAGACCTGAGAGTGGATGTGACACCTAATCTAACTCCTGAGGCACATATAAATAGGATAACGACAGCAGCGTACTCTACACTGGCGAAAATTAGAACTTCATTC
Source organism: Procambarus clarkii (assembly GCF_040958095.1). Lineage (NCBI taxonomy): Eukaryota > Metazoa > Arthropoda > Malacostraca > Decapoda > Cambaridae > Procambarus > Procambarus clarkii. The sequence goes on from NC_091205.1 coordinate 17,090,849, forward strand.
AGAAATCTAAATGAGGAAGCTTTTAGGGCACTTTACACTGCCTACGTGAGACCCGTCTTAGAGTATGCCGCGCCATCATGGAGCCCCCACCTGAAGAAACACATAAAGAAACTGGAGAAGGTTCAGAGGTTTGCGACGAGGCTTGTCCCAGAGTTACGAGGGATGGGATATGAAGAGCGGCTGAAGGAACTGAACCTAACGACACTAGAGAAAAGAAGGGAGAGAGGAGATATGATAGGGACATATAAAATACTCAGGGGAATTGATAAAGTGGAAATAGATGAAATGTTCACACGTAATAATATCAGAACGAGGGGACATGGGTGGAAACTGGAAACTCAGATGAGTCACAGAGATGTTAGGAAGTTTTCTTTTAGCGTGAGAGTAGTAGAAAAATGGAATGCACTTGGGGAACAGGTTGTGGAAGCAAATACTATTCATACTTTTAAAACTAGGTATGATAGGGAAATGGGACAGGAGTCATTGCTGTAAACAACCGATAGCTAGAAAGGCGGGATCCAAGAGTCAATGCTCGATCCTGCAAGCACATATAGGTGAGTACACACACACACACACACACACACACACACACATACACACACACACACACACACACACACACACACACACACACACACACACACACAACGAGGGCAACATACTGCCAAACATCCGGTTATCCTTCACCAACTTGGACAATGATATCTTCCGAGCGCTGTACATCTCACTTGTGAGACCCACTCTGGAGTATGCTGCCCCGGCCTGGAACCCCTCCCTGCCTAAAGCACAAAAACGAAACTAGAAAAGGTCCCAAAAATATGCCACAAGGCTGGTCCCTGACTTAAGGGGACTGAGCTATGAAGAGTGAATAAACAGGACCTCACTACACTAGAGAACATAAGGAACAACGCAGACATGATAACGACGTACAAGATACCAAGGTGGGAGGGGATTGACAAAGTATAGATATAGAAGCAATGTTCAAATTAAGGAACAGTTGAACGAGAGGACATAATTAGAACCTGGAAACAGGAATAAGTCACAGGGACGTCTGAAACAACTTTGTCAGTCTCAGAGGAAGTTGAACTACTGACGGTCGAAAGGCGGGGCCTCAGAGCTGAAGCTCGACCCTCCAAAACACAACTAGGTGAATGCATACGAGCGCGCGCGCGCACGCAGGGGAAAGCAAATAAAGCACCTTGGCTTAACACCAACAAGGCAATTACGGGAGGAGAGGTAAAGTGGGGTGATTGAGGCGTGTGACGGGCCGTATTGTGGGGTAGTTAGGGGCTCTGCCCTTCCCACCCTCCCGCCTCCTCCTGACCCTTGACCTGGCCCTTAAAGCACGGGGTCAAGGGTCACGTGGGAGGAAGAGAACGGGAATTGGGTGGATACTGGCTGAATATTTGGGAGTGTTAGATTAAATTTTAAGTTTTGCCCCGAGGGGCGAGTTTATTGGGCAGCGCCACTCATCCTGTGAGTGGACACACAGCCATAGTGACAGTATTGGGCAGCGCCACTCATCTTGTAAGTGGACACACCGCCATAGTGACAGTATTGGGCAGCGCCACTCATCCTGTGAGTGGACACACCGCCATAGTGACAGCATTGGGCAGCGCCACTCATCCTGTGAGTGGACACACCGCCATAGTGACAGCATTGGGCAGCGCCACTCATCCTGTGAGTGGACACACCGCCATAGTGACAGTATTGGGCAGCGCCAGTCATCTTGTAAGTGGACACACCGCCATAGTGACAGTATTGGGCAGCGCCAGTCATCTTGTGAGTGGACACACCGCCATAGTGACAGCATTGGGCAGCGCCACTCATCTTGTGAGTGGACACACCGCCATAGTGACAGCATTGGGCAGCGCCACTCATTCTGTGAGTGGACACACCGCCATAGTGACAGCATTGGGCAGCGCCACTCATCCTGTGAGTGGACACACCGCCATAGTGACAGTATTGGTCAGCGCCACTCATCCTGTGAGTGGACACACCGCCATAGTGACAGCATTGGGCAGCGCCACTCATCTTGTGAGTGGACACACCGCCATAGTGACAGCATTGGGCAGCGCCACTCATCTTGTGAGTGGACACACCGCCATAGTGACAGCATTGGGCAGCGCCACTCATCCTGTGAGTGGACGCACCGCCATAGTGACAGCATTGGGCAGCGCCACTCATCCTGTGAGTGGACACACCGCCATAGTGACAGTATTGGGCAGCGTCACTCATCCTATGAGTGAACACACCGCCATAGTGACAGTATTGGTCAGCGCCACTCATCCTGTGAGTGGACACACCGCCATAGTGACAGTATTGGGCAGCGTCACTCATCCTGTGAATGGACACACCGCCATAGTGACAGTATTGGTCAGCGCCACTCATCCTGTGAGTGGACAAACCGCCATAGTGACAGTATTGGGCAGCGTCACTCATCCTGTGAGTGGACACACCGCCATAGTGACAGTATTGGGCAGCGTCACTCATCCTGTGAGTGAACACACCGCCATAGTGACAGCATTGGGCAGCGCCACTCATCCTGTGAGTGGACACACCGCCATAGTGACAGTATTGGGCAGCGTCACTCATCCTGTGAGTGAACACACCGCCATAGTGACAGCATTGGGCAGCGCCACTCATCTTGTGAGTGGACACACCGCCATAGTGACAGCATTGGGCAGCGCCACTCATCTTGTGAGTGGACACACCGCCATAGTGACAGCATTGGGCAGCGCCACTCATCCTGTGAGTGGACACACCGCCATAGTGACAGCATTGGGCAGCGCCACTCATCCTGTGAGTGGACACACCGCCATAGTGACAGTATTGGGCAGCGTCACTCATCCTGTGAGTGAACACACCGCCATAGTGACAGTATTGGTCAGCGCCACTCATCCTGTGAGTGGACACACCGCCATAGTGACAGTATTGGGCAGCGTCACTCATCCTGTGAATTGACACACCGCCATACTGACAGTATTGGTCTGCGCCACTCATCCTGTGAGTGGACAAACCGCCATAGTGACAGTATTGGGCAGCGTCACTCATCCTGTGAGTGGACACACCGCCATAGTGACAGTATTGGTCAGCGCCACTCATCCTGTGAGTGGACACACCGCCATAGCAGCATGTACAACACTCCCCAATAGGAAGAAAACCCGCTGGGTTGTTCATCCTGTCACTTGTACCCAGACACATCTGGGACTTGCTTAACTGTCTCAAGTGAACAGCTTATCAAACATTAAGTTGAGAGCATGTGTATAAGATGGACTTTCAAGAGCAATTATCATATTAATTTTTCGAAATTAATTAAGCCAATATTTATCTTGGAACTCCAATGGTAAACCTCGCTTTGTCCCTATAATGCATCACCTTTCTTCTCACTTGAAGGTACTGGAGCAGGGGGTGTGTAACACTACACTACACTACACTACACTACACTACACTACACTACACTACACTACACTACACTACACCACACACACACACACTACACTACACTACACACACACACTACACTACACTACACTACACTACACTACACTACACTACACCACACACACACACACTACACTACACTACACACACACACTACACTACACTACACACACACACTACACTACACCACACTACACTACACTACACTACACACACACACTACACTACACTACACTACACTACACTACACTACACTACACTACACTACACTACACTACACCACACTACACTACACTACACACACACACTACACTACACTACACCACACTACACTACACTACACTACACTACACTACACTACACTACACTACACTACACTACACACACACACTACACTACACCACACTACACTACACTACACACACACACACTACACTACACTACACTACACTACACAACACTACACTACACACACACACTGTCGAAGCTCAGTCGATTAAGGCAGCGTCTGGGATGCTCTCGGACGCAGGTTCGAATCCTCGTCACGGCCCTTGTGGATTTGTTCATTAGAGGGTGTGTACTCTAGTAAGCATATGTATTCCAGGCGTGGGTCGACGCCTGGAATACCTAAGGTCGACGCCTTAGGAGGCCTGGTCGACGACCGGGCCGCGGGGACGCTAAGCCCCGGAAGCACCTCAAGGTAACGTCAAGGTGGGTAAGGAGGCTTGATGAATAAGGGTGATGAGTAGGAGGCAAATCTCATCATCAGATGGGTGTTTGGGGAAGTTTTTTTTGGAGTTTTTTTTAAAGAAGTCACCATTAGGATTGGAAACCACCAAGGACGAGAGGATGAAAGAAGTCACCATTAGGATTGGAAACCACCAAGGACGAGAGGAAGGAAGAAGTCACCATTAGGATTGGAAACCACCAAGGACGAGAGGATGAAAGAAGTCACCATTAGGATTGGAAACCACCAAGGACGAGAGGATGAAAGAAGTCACCATTAGGATTGGAAACCACCAAGGACGAGAGGAAGGAAGAAGTCACCATTAGGATTGGAAACCACCAAGGACGAGAGGATGAAAGAAGTCACCATTAGGATTGGAAACCACCAAGGACGAGAGGATGAAAGAAGTCACCATTAGGATTGGAAACCACCAAGGACGAGAGGATGAAAGAAGTCACCATTAGGATTGGAAACCACCAAGGACGAGAGGATGAAAGAAGTCACCATTAGGATTGGAAACCACCAAGGACGAGAGGATGGAAGAAGTCACCATTAGGATTGGAAACCACCAAGGACGAGAGGATGGAAGAAGTCACCATTAGGATTGGAAACCACCAAGGACGAGAGGATGGAAGAAGTCACCTTTGAAGGGGTTGAAGATCATCAACTTTCATGGTCATCGTTGGAGGTCACAACTGATGGGGGGGGGGGGGTAAGGGGTCAATACACCCGCTAGTGGGACAATATACGTCGGGTCGCCTCCAAGACCCGTCGGGTCGCCTCCAAGATCCGTCGGGTCGCCTCCAAGGCCCGTCGGGTCGCCTCCAAGGCCCGTCGGGTCGCCTCCAAGGCCCGTCGGGTCGCCTCCAAGGCCCGTCGGGTCGCCTCCAAGACCGGTCGGGTCGCCTCCAAGATCCGTCGGGTCGCCTCCAAGATCCGTCGGGTCGCCTCCAAGACCCGTCGGGTCGCCTCCAAGACCGGTCGGGTCGCCTCCAAGATCCGTCGGGTCGCCTCCAAGACCCGTCGGGTCGCCTCCAAGACCCGTCGGGTCGCCTCCAAGGGGTCTGGTTCACGCCCCTGACTCCAAGAGAGACAACTGTGAACTCCCTAACCTCTACGACCCTCTTAATTTGTGTGGTATGTGATATTCCTCTCAGAACTTCCAGCTCCTCTTACGACCAGAGTCCTAGTTTTATATATATATATATATATATATATATATATATATATATATATATATATATATATATATATATATATATATATATATATATATATATATATGTGTGTGTGTGTGTACAGAGAACATATGAGTAATGTACAGGTGTAACAGGTGTAAGGAACAGGTGTTACACATATTAATGAAGCCACTATTGAGCTTGAGAACAGTAGCTGCAAATTAAACAATATATATTATCGCTGTTATTATCATTCTTTAATTTGAATAGACTTTTTAGGATATTTTCGAAGTGAGGTAATAAGAGAAAATACCTGAAAAATCCGTAGGTGCCGTGATGAGGGCTCGAACTTACGCACACACGCTAGCGACTAGACCACCATGACATCTTATCTTGAGGTTATCTTGAGATGATTTCGGGGCTTTAGTGTCCCCGCGGCCCGGTCCTCGACCAGGCCTCCACCCCCAGGAAGCAGCCCGTGACAGCTGACTAACACCCAGGTACCTATTTTACTGCTAGGTAACAGGAGCATAGGGTGAAAGAAACTCTGCCCATTGTTTCTCGCCGGCGCCTGGGATCGAACCCAGGACCACAGGATCGCAAGTCCAGCGTGCTGTCCGCTCGGCCGACCGGCTCCCCCTCTGACATGGTCAGAGGAGTGAAACCTGGAATTCTACTGAACTCAAGAGGGTTTCCTGAGGCTTCCTTAGAAGCCGGACCAGGGTTTTCCCCCCCTATCACTCCCCCCCTTCCCCCCTCCCCATGCACTCTGGCTTTGTCTTGTTGTTGTTGTTTAAGATTCGCTACTTGGAACAAAAAGTTCCAAGCAGCACAGGCTATGGTGATCCCGTGTGGCTCTGTCGTCCAGGAGTGTTCTACCTCTGATGCTTCTCTAACGTCAGACCAAGGCTTTCTGCACTCTACACGTACGTCAGACCAAGGTTTTCTGCACTCTACACGTACGTCAGACCAAGGTTTTCTACACTCTACACGTACGTCAGACCAAGGTTTTCTACACTCTAAACTACGTACGTCAGACCAAGGTTTTCTACATTCTACACGTACGTCAGACCAAGGTTTTCTGCACTCTACACGTACGTCAGACCAAGGTTTTCTACATTCTTCACGTACGTCAGACCAAGGTTTTCTGCACTCTACACGTACGTCAGACCAAGGTTTTCTACATTCTACACGTACGTCAGACCAAGGTTCTCTACACTCTAAACCACGTACGTCAGACCAAGGTTTTCTACATTCTACACGTACGTAAGACCAAGGTTCTCTACACTCTAAACCACGTACGTCAGACCAAGGTTTTCTACACTCTACACGCACGTCAAACCAAGGCTTTCTTCACTCTTAACCACGTACGTCAGACTTAGATGATTTTCTAGCCGACACTTGAAAGGTTACTAAAGGAAAAATGCAACAGCAAGCTAGTTATTGTGCCAGCCAAAAGTCTGAATATACAACAGTAGGCTTCCCACAGACCAATCACCAAGGAAGGCTTCCCATAGACCAATCACCAAGGAAGGCTTCCCACAGACCAGTCACCAAGGAAGGCTTCCCATAGACCAATCACCAGGGAAGGCTTCCCATAGACCAATCACCAGGGAAGGCTTCCCATAGACCAATCACCAAGGAAGGCTTCCCATAGACCAATCACCAAGGAAGGCTTCCCATAGACCAATCACCAAGGAAGGCTTCCCACAGACCAATCACCAAGGAAGGCTTCCCACAGACCAATCACCAAGGAAGGCTTCCCACAGACCAGTCACCCGGGAAGGCTTCCCACAGACCAGTCACCAGGGAAGGCTTCCCACAGACCAGTCACCCGGGAAGGCTTCCCACAGACCAGTCACCCGGGAAGGCTTCCCACAGACCAGTCACCCGGGAAGGCTTCCCACAGACCAATCACCAAGGAAGGCTTCCCACAGACCAATCACCAAGGAAGGCTTCCCACAGACCAATCACCAAGGAAGGCTTCCCACAGACCAATCACCAGCTTCCCACTCGTCGGGCTGCGGGAAACTCTGGAAACGGTCAACAGGTAATCCACAGGTAAACAACAGAACTCACCAAATCCGATCACAACGGCGAAAACACGCTTCTAACGTCTTCCCACTTTCTTTAGCTAAACAAATTCACTAGAGAAAATGGGAAGCGGGTAGCAGCGGGTGAATAAAGAAAACGTGACACCAATTAGTTGATACTGCTGGTGTTGAGAATGTAAAAAAAAAAAATCCGAATTTTATTGGTAAATTGGTCTATTACGACGTTTGCATATCTTGGTATTTAAAGGTAAAGAATGGGTAATAAATGGGTAATGGGTAATGGGTAAATGGGTAATAAATGGCGGTAAAGAATGGGTAATAATTTTTTTTTAGGGGTTTAGGGTAGTAATTGTTATTTGTAAGGGAAGTGGGGTAAGGAACACGGAGCCGCACTCTAGGGTCATGTTGTGGTTCAGTTGGTGGTGGTGATGTGTAGAGGAGGGGGGGGGGAGAAGGGGGGGGGTGGGGGTGGGGTTATTGGTCGGGTTGCTGAAGGGTTTGGGCAAGGTTCGCTTATACTGATATCCCTTTCCTGTTGCCCAACCACTTGGGTTGGACGGTATAGAGCGATACGGTCTCGCTTCATGCAGGTCGGCGTTCAATCCCCCGACCGTCCACAAGTGGTTGGGCACCATTCCTTCCGTCCTATCCCAAATCCTAATCCTGATTCCCCTTCCCTGTGCTATATAGTCGTAATGGCTTGGCGCTTTCTGGGCATAGTTCCCTTCCCTTCCCTTCCCTTCCCTTCCCTTCCCTTCCCTTCCCTTCCCTTCCCTTCCCTTACCTTCCCTTCCTTTCCCTTCGTGTTGTATAGCAAAATAGTGTTATTCTCTCTCCCCTACTGTCTCCCTTTTCCCCTCTCCCTCCCTTCTTCTCTCCCTTACCCAAGCCTCCTCTCTTCCTTCCCCCTCTCCCTTACCCAAGCCTCCCTTACTCCTATGTATATATTTGAACGTCTGTATAGTTATGTGTATGAATACCCGTGGCCCACAAAAAGCAATTTCGACTTCTCGTACCCAGCTAGTTGACGCTTAAAGCTCAATTGATCTTATAAATATATAATGACAGGGGCGCCAAACAAGACGGGAATTAATGATGAGCGGACGGGAGCTGACGGTGAATGACAGACAGGTTATGAATGAGACGGTGGACGGGTGTGTGTGTGTGCTTTTGTGAATGGGGAGCTTACCTACCTGCTGGGGGAAGTGGGAGGTTACCTACCTGCTGGGGGAGGTGGGAGGTTACCTACCTGCTGGGGGAAGTGGGAGGTTACCTACCTGCTGGGGGAGGTGGGAGGTTACCTACCTGCTGGGGGAGGTGGGAGCTTACCTACCTGCTGGGGGAGGTGGGAGGTTACCTACCTGCTGGGGGAAGTGGGAGGTTACCTACCTGCTGGGGGAGGTGGGAGGTTACCTACCTGCTGGGGGAGGTGGGAGCTTACCTACCTGCTGGGGGAGGTGGGAGCTTACCTACCTGCTGGGGGAGGTGGGAGCTTACCTATAGCTGCTGGGGGAGGTGGGAGGTTACCTACCTGCTGGGGGAGGTGGGAGCTTACCTATAGCTGCTGGGGGAGGTGGGAGGTTACCTACCTGCTGGGGGAGGTGGGAGCTTACCTACCTGCTGGGGGAGGTGGGAGCTTACCTACCTACTGGGGGAGGTGGGAGCTTACCTATAGCTGCTGGGGAGGGGGGAGCTTACCTATAGCTGCTGGGGGAGGGGGGAGCTTACCTATAGCTGCTGGGGGAGGGGGGAGCTTACCTATAGTTGCTGGGGGAGGGGGGAGCTTACCTATAGCTGCTGGGGGAGTGGGGGAGCTTACCTATAGCTGCTGGGGAGGGGGGAGCTTACCTATAGCTGCTGGGGGAGGGGGGAGCTTACCTATAGCTGCTGGGGGAGGGGGGAGCTTACCTATAGTTGCTGGGGAGGGGGGGAGCTTACCTATAGCTGCTGGGGAGGGGGGAGCTTACCTATAGCTGCTGGGGGAGGGGGGAGCTTACCTATAGTTGCTGGGGGAGGGGGGAGCTTACCTATAGCTGCTGGGGAGGGGGGGAGCTTACCTATAGCTGCTGAGGAGGGGGGGAGCTTACCTATAGCTGCTGGGGAAGGGGGGAGCTTACCTATAGCTGCTGGGGAGGGGGGGAGCTTACCTACCTACTGGGGGAGGTGGGAGCTTACCTATAGCTGCTGGGGAGGGGGGAGCTTACCTATACCTGCTGGTATAGACAGGAAGCTGCCCCGTATAGGGGCCAATAGGCCTTCTGCAGTTTCCATCGTTATTATTTTTGTATTGACTTCATTAATGACATTCATTAATGATTCATTAATGACATTAATGAACCTTGGGGGACAATTTGCAACCTGGGCCTCAGTTGCATTATCTTGCTTCTCTTGCAAGATGTATCTTAGAGTGTAAATTGTACGGCCCTTTGAGGAGAATTGCCAGGATATTAACATTGTAACTTTTTGAATATTCGTAACTCCTTGTTCAGCCTTAGCTGTGTCGCTGAGAGGGACTTTATTCAGACTTAGCTGTGTCGCTGAGAGAGACTTTATTCAGCCTTAGCTGTGTCGCTGAGAGAGACTTCATTCAGCCTTAACTGTGTCGCTGAGAGAGACTTTATTCAGCCTTAACTGTGTCGCTGAGAGAGACTTTATTCAGCCTTAACTGTGTCGCTGAGAGAGACTTCATTCAGCCTTAACTGTGTCGCTGAGAGAGACTTTATTCAGCCTTAACTGTGTCGCTGAGAGGGACTTTATTCAGACTTAGCTGTGTCGCTGAGAGGGACTTTATTCAGCCTTAACTGTGTCGCTGAGAGAGACTTTATTCAGCCTTAACTGTGTCGCTGAGAGAGACTTTATTCAGCCTTAACTGTGTCGCTGAGAGAGACTTCATTCAGCCTTAACTATGTCACTGAGAGAGACTTCATTCAGCCTTAGCTGTGTCGCTGAGACTTTATTCAGCCTTAACTGTGTCGCTGAGAGGGACTTTATTCAGCCTTAACTGTGTCGCTGAGAGAGACTTTTTTCAGCCTTAACTGTGTCGCTGAGACTTTATTCAGCCTTAACTGTGTCACTGAGACTTTATTCAGCCTTAACTGTGTCACTGAGACTTTATTCAGCCTTAACTGTGTCGCTGAGAGAGACTTTATTCAGCCTTAACTGTGTCGCTGAGAGAGACTTTATTCAGCCTTAACTGTGTCGCTGAGACTTTATTCAGACTTAGCTGTGTCGCTGAGAGAGACTTTATTCCGCCTTAGCTGTGTCGCTGAGACTTCATTCAGCCTTAACTGTGTCGCTGAGAGAGACTTTATTCAGCCTTAACTGTGTCGCTGAGAGAGACTTTATTCAGCCTTAGCTGTGTCGCTGAGAGAGACTTTATTCAGCCTTAACTGTGTCGCTGAGAAAGTTGTCCTCAATTAGCTTCCTTTTCCGTTTATTTTTCAATGTTTCTTTTTCCCATCCACATTTCTTATGTTTTCACTACGTCAATTTGTCTCCACAAAACGTCCGTGGACGTCTCAGAAACGTCCGTGGACGTCTCAGAAACGTCCGTGGACGTCTCAGAAACGTCCGTGGACGTCTCAGAAACGTCCGTGGACGTCTCAGAAACGTCCGTGGACGTCTCAGAAACGTCCGTGGACGTCTCAGAAACGTCCGTGGACGTCTCAGAAACGTCCGTGGACGTCTCAGAAACGTCGGTGGACGTCTCAGAAACGTCCGTGGACGTCTCAGAAACGTCCGTGGACGTCTCAGAAACGTCCGTGGACGTCTCAGAAACGTCCGTGGACGTCTCAGAAACGTCCGTGGACGTCTCAGAAACGTCGGTGGACGTCTCAGAAACGTCGGTGGACGTCTCAGAAACGTCTGTGGACGTCTCAGAAACGTCCGTGGACGTCTCAGAAACGTCCGTGGACGTCTCAGAAACGTCCGTGGACGTCTCAGAAACGTCCGTGGACGTCTCAGAAACGTCCGTGGACGTCTCAGAAACGTCCGTGGACGTCTCAGAAACGTCCGTGGACGTCTCAGAAACGTCCGTGGACGTCTCAGAAACGTCCGTGGACGTCTCAGAAACGTCCGTGGACGTCTCAGAAACGTCCGTGGACGTCTCAGAAACGTCCGTGGACGTCTCGGTTCCATCTGCTGTCCATTCCCTGATTTTCTTTGGCCTTTTTCTTATTTTTTTTAAGTTCCAATTTCATTTTCTTTTTTCCGCATTTGTTTTATCCCGTAAAGTGACACATTCTTGCCTATTTTTTCTACTGAAATATTCTTGGTTTAAATCTCGCGTCATCACGAACCTATTTTTTTGGACGCATCAACGTTGATGAATATGGACGTTGATGTTCTCGTTAAATGTTATTCATCATCTTTAATGTTATTTATAGCTATGTATATTTTATCTAAATGAATAATTTTGTTTGATGGCAACATTCATGTTGCCATTCTACGTAAATATCTTCTACCATCTTTCAAGAAACACCAGATTACTTAATCTTTCCTGTGTGTGTGTGGGAAAAAAAACAGTTGATTGATTGACAGTTGGGGCCCAAAGAGCCAGAGCTCAACCCCCCGCAAGCACAACTAGGTGAGTACCTACCACCACTACCACTACAACCACCACAGCCACCACAACCACCACTCATAAGATAAAAACCTATAATACCCATTGGCAATAATATCGGCCCTTGGGAGTCAAAATTACAAGGATCTATTGAATGGTCCAGTTCCCGTAGGTACCGGATTTAATATGTATGTGAGAGACTTCGACGTCTCTCTACTTCGAGACTTCGACGTCTCTCTACTTCGAGACTTCGACGTCTCTCTACTTCGAGACTTCGACGTCTCTCTACTTCGAGACTTCGACGTCTCTCTACTTCGAGACTTCGACGTCTCTCTACTTCGAGACTTCGACGTCTCTCTACTTCGAGACTTCGACGTCTCTCTACTTCGAGACTTCGACGTCTCTCTACTTCGAGATTTCGACGTCTCTCTACTTCGAGACTTCGACGTCTCTCTACTTCGAGACTTCGACGTCTCTCTACTTCGAGACTTCGACGTCTCTCTACTTCGAGACTTCGACGTCTCTCTACTTCGAGACTTCGACGTCTCTCTACTTCGAGACTTCGACGTCTCTCTACTTCGAGACTTCGACGTCTCTCTACTTCGAGATTTCGACGTCTCTCTACTTCGAGACTTCGACGTCTCTCTACTTCGAGACTTCGAGAGACGTCTTCAGAGAGCGAAGAGAGAACACACACGTGAATACAGGATGAGAAGATGTTCTTCATAAGGTAGACAGTATATTCAAGAAAGGAAAACAGATGAACGACTTTCTTCACGCGTCGAGAACGTAGTGAAAGTGAAACTTTTTAACAAGTGATAGTGGAATGAGGATTATCCTCTTAAGTGTAGGATTAAGTGTACTTAACAACGGGGGGGGCATTTAAGTGTAACTTAATAAGGGAGTGAGTTCTAAACACGTGGCTGTAAATAGTAACAGTAGCATTAGGCAACAGGAGCAAAAACAGTACCAAAAGTGGTGAAAGTAACATTAACAGAAAAACAAAAAGTCTTAAGAAATAGTGTTGACCAAGCGGCTCCGACCCGGTCGGCCGAGCGGACAGCACGCTGGACTTGTGATCCTGTGGTCCCGGGGTTGATCGCGGGCGCCGGCGTGAAACAATGGGCAGAGTTTCTTTCACCCTATGCCCTATTATTTCACCCTAAAATAAGTACCTGGGTGTTAGTCAGCTGTCACGGGCTGCTTCCTGGGGGTGGAGGCCTGGTCGAGGACCGGGCCGCGGGGACATTAAAAAGCCCCGAAATCATCTCAAGATAACCTCAAGATAACCTCAAGATAACCGAGAAGCCACACACTAGAAATTGAAGAGACGACGTTTCGGTCCGTCCTGGACCCAAGACTCACAATCAAGTTGATTGTGATGAGACGAAGGAAGCATGTGAAAAAAGTAAAGCAAGAGAGAGAGGTGAGGAGATGGAAATCTTAAGAGGCAGATAAGAGCAAATCGAAAGGAATGGAATTACGGGCTCACCATAGCCTGTGCTACATGGACACTTCGTTCTGAGTAGCTAAATCTTAAACAACAACAGGTATGGAAGGCAAGGTATAGTAAAGGGTGTAATAATAGGAATAAGAAAGGGATCGTAAGAGGAAAACCAGAGAAAGATAAGATAAAGGGTAGGCTTATGTTAGATCACGTTTGTTAGAAAAGTTAGGACATTTGAGCATATACTGTGAAAGGGAAGAGTCCACAGCAACAAAGCCAGGACTCAGGGTCATGTTGGGTAGAATCAGAGACGATTCAAGACTGATTCAACAGGACGGCGTCTGTGTAGTTATATTCACTCGATCACCTAATCTCTCCAGTCTTTTGTTGACCAGACCACACACTAGAAGTTGAAGGGACGACGACGTTTCGGTCCGTCCTGGACCATTCTCCAGTCTTTTCATTCTTTTCATTCCATTACTCCCTTCCCCCCTCACTCTTCTCTTGTTCCCATTACCTTTCCTGTCTGTTCCTTTTCTCCCCCGTCCCTGCGCCTCTCTCCCACCATGGGACAGGTTTCACAGGATTCGGGAAGGGACGTCTCCGGGTCAATATTTATATAAGTCTACCTGCTCTCCATCCTGTCAATCAAGCTGTTCTTTCTGTCAGGTCCGCCACCCTGGTGCTGTCAACTCCTGTCTAGCACTAGGACACGAGTTGACAGGTGGACTGCTTGGATGTCTCTGTCTCTGTGTCTCTGTCTCTCTCTCTGGCTCTGTCTCTGTCTCTCTCTCTCTCTCTCTCTCTCTCTCTCTCTCTCTCTCTCTCTCTCTCTCTCTCTCTCTCTCTCTCTCTCTCTCTCTCTCTCTCTCTCTGTCTCTTTCTATCTCTCTCTGTCTCTTTCTCTCTCTCTCTCTCTCTCTCTCTCTCTCTCTCTCTCTCTCTCTCTCTCTCTCTCTCTCTCTCTCTCTCTCTCTCTCTCTCTCTCTCTCTCTCTCTCTTTCTCTGGCTCTCTCTCTGGCTCTCTGTCTCTCTCTGTCTCTGTCTCTCTGTCTCTCTCTCTCTCTCTCTCTCTCTCTCTCTCTCTCTCTCTCTCTCTCTCTCTCTCTCTCTCTCTCTCTCTCTCTCTCTCTCTCTCTCTCTCTCTCTCTCATTTTCCACATTTTTTGTTGTCTCCTTTATTGATAATATTTTTCTCTTCCTCTCTTCGTACTAATAAAAGTAATAATATTAATAATAATATAATTATTAACTATTTAAATCTAAACTTAATAGAAACAGAACTAGAATCGTGGGTGTGTCCCCCCCTCCTCCCCCCTCCCACGAGAGCCATTAGAGCACGATTGTGCTGCCAATTCCAGCTGTGTCAGGAGCTGTTGGGCTGTTAAGGTTGGGGTTAAATGCTGACACGCCCCCCCCCCAATCTCCCCCTCCCTCCCCCCAATTACCCCCCCCACCCCAATCACCCCCCCCCCACCAATCACCCCATAATTAACTACTTTATTTAATTTGTTTTGTCCATTTTGAACATTGAATTGAGCCTCGACTGAAGGTCAGAGAAGAGAGGTGTTGAAAGGTAGGATGACCTTCCCGTTT
>NC_091205.1:17106355-17123855 GCF_040958095.1 Procambarus clarkii
CACACACACACACACACACACACACACACACACACACACACATACACACACACACACACACACACACACACACATACACATACACACACACACACACACACACACACACATACACACACACATACACACACACACACACACACACACACACACACACACACACACACACACACACACACACATACACACACACACACACACACACACACACACACATACACATACACACACACACACACACACACACACATACACACACACACACACACACACACACACACACACACACACACACACACACACACATACACACACACACACACATACACATACACACACATACACACACACACACACACACACACACACACACACACACACACACACATACACACACACACACACACACACACACACACACACACACACACACACACGGTGGTGACGGTGGTGGTGGGCAGTGTGGTCCAAGATATGATGGACCTAGTCACACGGAAATGCCAGGAGGCCGAAGAGCGATTTATACCAACGGTAAAGGGAAAAAATAAGAAGGAATATAATAACCCATGGTTTAATAGACAGTGTCAGGAAGCAAAAATGGCCAGCAGGCGGGAGTGGAGGAAGTACAGAAGACAAAGGACAGAGGACAACAGGATCAGATGCAACAGAGCTAGGAACGATTACATTAACATAAGACGAACATCGGAAAGAAATTATGAGAACGATATTGCGATCAAAGCGAAAAAGCAACCTAAATTCCTACATTGCCATATAAGAAGAAAAATGTCGGTGAATGACCAAGTGACAAGAATAAGGAAAACAGAGGGGAGCATATTCAGAAAGTGACAAGGAAATCTGCGAGGCACTGAATGCCAGCTTCCATGGAGTGTTCACAACCGAGCCTGAGCAGCTCCCATTGTTAGAAGAGATTACCCTAGTTGAAAGACTATCTGATATAGAGGTGACAGCAGTTGAGGTAATGAAACAGTTGACAACACTGGATGCAACTAAAGCAGTTGGACCAGACAATCGCCGTGGATACTAAAAGAGGCAGCGCAGGCCCTCAGCGTGCCTCTGGCAAGGATCTTCAATGAATCACTTATGTCGGGAGAATTACCCAATTGTTGGAAGAAGGTAAATGTTGTACCGATTTTCAAGAAAGGTGATAGGGAGGAGGCACTTAACTATAGACCTGTATCACTGACAAGCATCCACTGTAAAATTCTTAAAAGAATAATTAGGCTACGACTGGTTGCACACCTGGAGAACATTAGGTTTGTGAACAAACATCAACATGGGTTCTGGCAAGGAAAATCTTGCCTAACAAACCTTTTGGAATTCTATGATAAAATAACGAGGATAAGGCAGGACAAAGAAGGTTGGGCAGACTGCATATTTCTGGACTACCAAAAAGCCTTTGATACAGTACCACACATGAGACTGCTATTCAAATTTGAGAAGCAGGCGGGAGTGAGCAGAAAGGCCCTAGCATGGGTGAGGAACTACCAAACAGGAAGGAGCCAGAGAGTTACGGTAAGGGGCGAGAAGTCGGACTGGCGAACAGTAACGAGTGGAGTACCTCAAGGATCGGTGCTGGGACCAGTTCTATTTCTAATATACGTGAACGACATGTTTAAAGGAGTCCTACATGTCGATGTTCGCGGATGACGGGAAATTAATGAGACGAGTTGTGACAGATGAGGATTGTAGGATCCTCCAGGACTTGAACAGGTTGCAGAGATGGTCAGAAAAATGGTTACTGGAGTTCAACACGAGCAAATGTAAAGTTATGGAAATGGGACTAGGAGATAGGAGACCAAAGGGACAGTACACAATGAAGGGGAACTGCCTACCTGTGACGACGCGAGAAAGAGACCTGGGTGTGGACGTAACACCTAATCTATCTCCTGAGGCGCACATAAATAGGATAACGACAGCAGCGTACTCTACACTGGCAAAAGTTAGAACATCATTCAGAAACCTAAGTAAGGAGGCTTTTAGGGCGCTTTACACTGCCTACGTAAGGCCAGTCTTAGAGTATGCCGCCTCATCATGGAGCCCCCACCTGAAGAAACACATAAGGAAACTGGAAAAGGTTCAGAAGTTTGCGACGAGGCTTGTCCCAGAGTTACGAGGGATGGGATATGAAGGGCGCCTGAAGGAACTGAGCCTTACGACACTAGAAAAAAGAAAGGAGCGGGGGAATATGATAGGAACGTATAAAATACTCAGGGGAATTGACAAAGTGGAAATAGACGAAATGTTCACACGTAATAATAACAGAACGAGAGGACATGGGTGGAAGCTGGAAACTCAGATGAGTCACGGAGATGTTAGAAAGTTTTCTTTTAGCGTGAGAGTAGTGGGAAAATGGAATGCACTTAAGGAGCAGGTTGTGAAAGCAAACTCTATTCATAATTTTAAAACTAGATATGATAGGGAAATGGGACAGGAGTCATTGTTGTAAACAACCGATGGCTGGAAAGGCGGGATCCAAGAGTCAATGCTCGATCCTGCAGACACAACTAGGTGAGTACTAGGTGAGTACACACACACATGTACACCTCACATATAACCTGCCATCAGGAGCACCCGTCGTTAACAGAGATAATATTACCAGCATTTTATCAAAACTACTCCATACATGAGTCGCTTTTAGGAACCTTAACGAGCCATCGTTTAGAACGTAGCATTTAACCTACATCAGACGAGTACTGGAATATGCAGCACCGGCATGACGACCCTCATCGTGTGAAGCACCAATAAGAAAATGGGAAAAGGTCCAGAAATAACGAACATTTACACAAGTGGAATAACGATAACATTAGCATGGTGAAAGTAACGGATGTCTTGCTAACGGTTACATATATTAGTAATATTTATGTCTGGAATAAACAGAGCGTGACACACACACACACACACACACACACACACACACACACACACACACACACACACACACACACACACACACACACACACACACACAGTTTCAAATGTAGATATGACAGAGCCCAGTAGGCTCAGGAACCTGTACACCAGTTGATTGACGGTTGAGAGGCGGGACCAAAGAGCCAAAGCTCAACCCCTGCAAGCACAAATAGGTGAGCACACACACACACACACACACACACACACACACACACACACACACACACACACACACACACACACACACACACACACACACACTCTCACTAACACAGGCAAACCTCCCCTACAAAGCCCTGAAAACAAAATATGCTGTCAGACATGTAGGCAGAATTCAGACTGTAAAGAAACACCAACACGGCCCCCAAAAAAAGAGAGAAAATGCTTATTGACGATAAAACAGGGAAACACAGGATGGGTGGACCTCACATAGCTAGACTCTAGATGTAATCTAGACCAAAATCCTTGAGAGAGTTCCGCATATATGCCACAAAACAAGAGAGGACTAACTGGAGTGAATTGGGAGCGAGAATGTCTAACAGACAGGAAACAGAATGTCAATGTGAAGGGGTAAGAAGCCGTATTCCATTCACCCTGGGCTGTAGGAGGCTCGAACCGGGGACTCCTATGTGTGTGTGTGTAAGGGCCGAAGCTCTATTGACCGCGCTATTGAGTGGCCTTAATAGGGAAAGTTATAAAGTTATAACAAGTGGTGTCTCCCTTTCCAAGGATGAACCCGTAGACCAATGCTGTTTCTCATTCATGTTGAGCCTGGCCTCAGGCTGGGCTCGAGGAGTAGGAGCACTCTCGAAACCTTATCCAGGTATGTTCCAGGTTAATAAAAATCGGGACGGATGAGGACATCGGTTCTGTCATGTTCTTTTTCCCAGGATGGAATTACTCTCGCGTAAACAGGATACATCGGGATACATTGGGATACATAGGGATACATACGGATACATACGGATACACACTTGCTGGGAGCCCTCTTGACCTGCTGTGGCTCACCTCACGACCTTTCTGTAGTGAGGGATGCGAACCCTGCTACAGTACAGCCACGGGATTCAACCCAGTTATCTTGAGGTTATCTTGAGGTTATTTTGAAGTTATCTTGAGATTATCTTGAAGTTATCTTGAGGTTATCTTGAGGTTATTTTGAGATTATCTTGAAGTTATCTTGAGGTTATCTTGAGGTTATTTTGATATTATCTTGAGGTTATCTTGAGATTATCTTGAGGTTATCTTGAGATTATCTTGAGGTTATCTTGAGGTTATTTTGAGATTATCTTGAAGTTATCTTGAGGTTATTTTGAGATTATCTTGAGGTTATCTTGAGATTATCTTGAGGTTATCTTGAGGTTATCTTGAGATGATTTCGGGGCTTAGCGTCCCCGCGGCCCGGTCCTCGACCAGGCCTCCTTTTTGTTACACATCCCCCAGGAAGCAGCCCGTAGCAGCTGTCTAACTCCCAGGTACCTATTGACTGCTAGGTGAACAGGAACATCAGGGTGAAAGAAACTCTGCCTGCCCATTTGTCTCCGCCTCCACCGGGGTTCGAATCCGGAGCCTTAGGACTACGAATCCCGAGCGCTGTCCACTCAGCTGTCAAGCCCCCCTGACACCTACATCAAATGCCTATCTATTCCTCCCCATTACCTGTTTTACTTGTAGGTGAACAGAGGCACCAGGTGAAAGTGGGAGGACAGGTACTCTAAGGCCTTTTCCTGTACGTCAACTCTGTACGATTATGTACGTTTTTCTGTGTGTACAGAGACATGAGACAGAGAACTAAGGGCCCAAGTTCGGTTCCCGGCCGAGGCAGAAGCAAATTGGCAGAGTTTCTTTCACTCTGATGCGCCTGTTCACCTAGCAGTAAATAGGTACCTGGGAGTTAGACAGCTGCTACGGGCTCCTTCCTGGGGATGTGTCTCTAGGATATATATATGCTTCCTGGAGGCATATGAGCCTCTAGAAACCACACTATAGAAGGCTTTCGAAACACTTTCCACCTACGTGAGACCAGTCCTAAGAGAATGCAGCTCCGCCATATAGAACCATCTCAAAAAAGAACATCAAATGAATAATGAAAAGGTACAGGAGTTGAAGCAACAGACTTTAGGTATAACAGACTTTCGGTATAACAGACTTTAGGTATAACAGACTTTAGGTATAACAGACTTTAGGTGTAACAGACTTTAGGTATAACAGACTTTAGGTATAACAGACTTTAGGTATAACAGACTTTAGGTATAACAGACTTTAGGTGTAACAGACTTTAGGTATAACAGACTTTAGGTATAACAGACTTTAGGTATAACAGACTTTAGGTGTAACAGACTTTAGGTATAACAGACTTTAGGTGTAACAGACTTTAGGTATAACAGACTTTATGTGTAACAGACTTTAGGTATAACAGACTTTAGGTGTAACAGACTTTAGGTGTAACAGACTTTAGGTATAACAGACTTTAGGTATAACAGACTTTAGGTATAACAGACTTTAGGTATAACAGACTTTAGGTGTAACAGACTTTAGGTATAACAGACTTTAGGTATAACAGACTTTAGGTATAACAGACTTTAGGTATAACAGACTTTAGGTGTAACAGACTTTAGGTATAACAGACTTTAGGTGTAACAGACTTTAGGTATAACAGACTTTAGGTATAACAGACTTTAGGTATAACAGACTTTAGGTATAACAGACTTTAGGTGTAACAGACTTTAGGTATAACAGACTTTAGGTATAACAGACTTTAGGTATAACAGACTTTAGGTATAACAGACTTTAGGTATAACAGCTGGAGTTAACAAAACGGTAAAAAGACACATGATAGAGATATAAAAAATCCTTTGAGGGGGGGGGAGATCAGGGACAGACAACGGTACACAGGCTACTGAGGAGAGAGCTAAGGGGGGGGGGGGTGGAAGAGGAGGAGGGGGAGATGGGGGGGAGAGGGGGAGAGGGGGGGGGAGGGGAGTACACCTGCATCTTCACTCTTATCTGGCTCATTACCCCCCCCCTCCCTCATCTCCAACCTTCCCCTCCCCCTCCCTCTACCCTCCCCCTTCCACTACCCTCCCTCCCCCCTCCTTCACTTCCCTCTCCTCAAAATTCAAGTCTCAAAGAGCTTCAACACCTGTGGCTTCAACACCTGTGGCGTCAACACCTGTCTTAGCTGTGGCCTTTCCCACCTTTCCCATTTCCTTACGATCGAGTTCCACCCTTTCCTCTTTTTCCTGTTTCATATTTTGCTTTCCTGTTTCCTCACTGTTCCACCAACACCTGTACGCACCCCTTCACCCCCTTTCCCTCCCTTTGATCCAGCCTCTCCCACTCCGTCCTTCCCATTTCTCCCAGTTCTTTTACTTTCCCTCGTGAGTCTCGCTGTACCTCTTTTCTTTTTTTATATCTCCTGTGTCCTCTCCCATCATTTCTCCTTTTTCCCTCAATTCAGACTCTTCCCTGTCCCTTTCCCCTTCCTTCAGACTCTTTCCTCTCCCTTCCCCTCCCTTCCCCTCCCTTCAGACTCTTCCCTCTCCTTTTTCCTTTCCTTCAGACTCTTCCCTCTCCCTTCCCCTCCCTTCAGACTCTTCCCTCTCCCTTTCCCTCCCTCCAGACTCTTCCCTCTCTCTTTCCCTCCCTTCTCGTCCTCCCTCTCCCTTTCCCCTCCCTCCAGACTCTTCCCTTTCCCCTCCCTCCAGACTCTTCCCTCTCTCTTTCCCTCCCTTCTCGTCCTCCCTCTCCCTTTTCCCTCCCTCCAGACTCTTCCCTTTCCCTTTCCCCTCCCTCCAGACTCTTCCCTCTCCCTTTCCCTCCCTCCAGACTCTTCACTTTCCCTTTCCCCTCCCTCCAGACTCTTCCCTCTCCCTTTCCCTCCCTTCAGACTCTTCCCTCTCCCTTTCCCCCTCCCTCCAGACTCTTCCCTTTCCCTTTCCCCTCCCTCCAGACTCTTCCCTCTCCCTTTCCCTCCCTTCAGACTCTTCCCTCTCCCTTTTCCTCCCTCCAGACTCTTCCCTCTCCCTTTCCCCTCCCTCCAGACTCTTCCCTCTCCCTTTCCCTCCCTTCTCGCCCTCCCTTCCTCTTCCTCAAGGTCGTCGCCATCTTCCAGGTCGGAAATAAGAGGATTCGGACGCGTAATTACATTCCATTATTTATTAATTAGTGTTTTTCCCTCAGCTCCCGGAGAGGTAATCTGGGTGTGGTAAACAGGTGATGCTGCATCTTCAGAGGCGGAGATGAGTAGCAGCAAGGATGCTTGAGCAGGGATGAGGCAAGGGGAGCCGGTCGGCCGAGCGGACAGCACGCTGGACTTGTGATCCTGTGGTTCGATCCCAGGCGCCGGCGAGAAACAATGGGCAGAGTTTCTTTCACCCTATGCCCCTGTTACCTAGCAGTAAAATAGGTACCTGGGTGTTAGTCAGCTGTCACGGGCTGCTTCCTGGGGGTGGAGGCCTGGTCGAGGACCGGGCCGCGGGGACACTAAAGTCCCGAAATCATCTCAAGATAACCTCAAGATAAGGATGCTTGAGCAGGGATGAGGCAAGGATGCTTGAGGGCAGATGAGATGAGACAAGGATGGTGGAGATGATTGTCAAAATAGGAATCAAATGTAAAAGGAAAACTCAAAGGAAAACTATAATAATATTAGAAATAATTTTGATAAATAAAAATAATAACGTGATCAAAGGTTTAAAATCTTGTGTGATACTCTGTCTCTCTGTCTCTGTCTCTGTCTCTCACTCTCTCTCTCTCTCTGTCACTCTCTCTCTCTCTCTCTCTCTCTCTCTCTCTCTCTCTCTCTCTCTCTCTCTCTCTCTCTCTCTCTCTCTCTCTCTCTCTCTCTCTCCCTGTCACTCTCTCTCTCTCTCTCTCTCTCTCTCTCTCTCTCTCTCTCTCTCTCTCTCTCTCTCTCTCTCTCTCTCTCTCTCTCTCTCTCACTCTCTTCGATGCTTTTCACAATCATTCACTCTAAACGAATCTTTAGATGTGGTGTACTTTTCTTCGTTGATATGTTGATGTGTTATTAAAGCTGCTTTCCTCTGCAGCTTGAGGAGCTGCAGACACCTGGCTGTTGCTGCTTCCGGCTCCCTCAAGGTCCACTCAGTTTTTGTAAGTGTTATTCTTACTAAGTTTATCTTATATATAAGATAAATTTATATAAGATAAATAAATTTATCTTATATGACAGTGTCAGACCACGAAGGAAGGATTAAGACAGGAATTTCCTTAAGTACTTTCGTATTTAATAATACATCTTCAGAATGATAGATTTACAGTTCAGTGGGTGTGGATATATATATAGGCAGGAGAGAGGTGAGGTACAATGGCTTTAATGAGATAATGGGATATTAATAAGGGATTAGGAAGATAAATGTGTATCAATGATTCTATTTAAATCACCCTTTAACATATCAATAAAAAAAATGGATCAAAAACCACTGCTACTGTTCAAATTACATGATTTCGTAATATGTATTAAAGCAGATTCAGTAATGTTTCTATTGTAAATAATTTTACAATTCGTTATTGAAGAAGTCATCTCCCGATCAATTTGGCGGGAACTCTCTGACAAATGAACAAGGCATTAATAAGACAATAGGTCATATCTTATCTGTATCTCTAAGTATTATACTATCTGTAAGTGTAGCTGTAAGTATCTATACCCTTGGCTAATTACTCTAAAATTGGCCAAGTGAACGACCTATAAAAAAGTGACCAACGTTGCCATTCTGAGCCTCGCAGACCGGGACGAAAAAAATAGTGTGAAAAAAAAACCGCCTTCACCTTTAACTTGGCAACACTGCCAGATCTATGTCACACCCGGCCCGGTTCCTGTGCCCGGTAATGGAAGGTCAGGTGTTGTACCGGGAAATTGGGGGGGGTGAAGAGAGGAGGGGAAGGGAGGGGGGTGGGCTGGAACTATGGTCGTTCAGGTTATACCAGGTCAGATCTGGTCGTTTGTAGAATGTCCGGTCCCGTACAGGATATAGACCAGATGGTCGTACATCATCCACAAGAAGATAGACAGGCTTTGAGAGGTCGAGAAAAATAGACAGTGAGAGATAGAGCGAGACAGAGGCGGTGAAAGGCAGAGAGAGAGACAGCGAGAGGTAGACAGAATGATGTTTAGAATTCACTGTGGTCAATATTCGACGGTACGTGAAGCACAGGGAATGTGTGTGTGTGTGTGTGTGTGTGTGTGTGTGTGTGTGTGTGTGTGTGTGTGTGTGTGTGTGTGTGTGTGTGTATGTGAAGGGGAGGGGGGAGAGGGGATGTGTGTCCCCTTGTTCGCGTGCTGTCCGTGCTAAATAGTTTATCTTTATCCACCCTGTTAATTCCTCTTGAGAATTTTATAGGTAGTGATCATGTCTCCCATAACTCTTGTGTCTTCTAGTGTCGTGAGGTTTAGTTCTGTATGTGTGTATATGTGTGTGTATTCACCTAGTTGTGCTTGCGGGGGGGTTGAGCTCTGCAATTTCGGTCCGCCTCTCAACTGTCGATCAATCAACTGTTACTAACTACTAATTTTTTTCACACACACACACACACACACACACACACACACACACACACACACACACACACACACACACACACACACACACACACACACACACACACACACAGGAAGCATCCCGTAACAGCTAATTCCCAGGTACCTATTTACTGCTAGGTAAACAGGCGCATCAGGGTGAAAGAAACTCTCCCCATCAGTTTTCGCTGGCGCCCAGCATCGAACCCGGACCCCTGGGATTACGAATCCCAAGCGCTGTCCACTCAGCCATAGCCCCCTTATGTGTGTGTGTGTGTGTCTGTGTACGTGGGCTTGTGTTTATCTTGGTGAGGGTATATTTATGTGACATTTATTGGTGTGTGTGTGTGTGTGTATGTGTGTGTGTGTGTGTGTGTGTGTGTGTGTGTGTGTGTGTGTGTGTGTGTGTGTGTGTGTGTGTGTGTGTGAGTGTGTGTGAGTGTGTGTTGGGAGAGTAAGAAGTTGGACACCAAGGTGTCCTTGGTAACACTGCGACGCTCCAATTCATGCACTCCAACTCTCTCTCTCTCTCTCTCTCTCTCTCTCTCTCTCTCTCTCTCTCTCTCTCTCTCTCTCTCTCTCTCTCTCTCTCTCTCTCTCTCTCTCTCTCGTGGCCCTCTGGTCGCCGTTTTCGGAACTATTTAGCGACAAGTCATGGCGTTACAGAAACAACGAATTGCTCGACCAGCAACACCGGTCCTAAACATTCCGTAGCCGCTTGCAAAATGTTGCATAGTCTCAGTCCAGTTGTAGTGACGTCACTCAAGCTTAGTAAATATTATGTCATTAAATATAGAATTTATCGCACAAATATTCTTGTTCTGAACAGTATAGCTTGCGTCGTGTTGTGTATGATGCGTGTGTGTGTGTGTGTGTGTGTGTGTGTGTGTGTGTGTGTGTGTGTGTGTGTGTGTGTGTGTGTACTCACCTAGTTGTGTTTGCGGGGGTTGAGCTCTGGCTCTTTGGTCCCGCCTCTCAACTGTCAATCAACAGGTGTACAGGTTCCTGAGCCTATTGGGCTCTATCATATCTACACTTGAAACTGTGTATGGAGTCAGCCTCCACCACATCACTTCCTAATGCATTCCATTTGTCAACCACTCTGACACTAAAAAAGTTCTTTTTAATATGTGTGTGATTACCTAAGTGCAATTACCTTAGTGTAGTTACCTGTGTGTAGTTACAGAATGAGAGTTACGTTCGTGGTATCCCGTCTTCCCAGTACTCATTGTCATATAACGCTTTGAAACTACTGACGGTCTTGGCCTCCACCACCTTCTCACTTAGCTTGTTCCAACCGTCTACCATTCTGTTTGCAAAAGAAAACTTTCTAATATTTTTTTCGGCACCTTTGTTTCCTTAGCTTGAATCTGAGTCCTCTTGTTCTTGAAGTTACTGGTTTCAGGAATTCCTCTTTGTCAGTTTGGTCGATTTCTGGTAGTATTTTGTAAATGGTGATCATATCACCTCTTTTTCTTCTATCTTCTCGTTTTGGCATGTTTAACGCCTCTAGTCTCTCCTCGTAACTCTTGCTTTTCAGTTCCGGAAGAGATTTTGTAGTGTGCTGTTGCACCTTTTCCAATTTATTGATGTGCTTCTTGAGATTTGGGCACCATACAACTGCTGCCTATTACAATTTTAGTTAATGATTCGGGTCTATAATTTAAGGGTCCCCCTCGACTGCTATTGTTATAGATTGGTACAATGGTTGCATTTTTCCCTATATCTGCCTAAGGTTCGTGTGCACAAGGATGTCTGGAATATTAATTACAGTGGAATGCTCAGCTCAGTTGCACATTCTCGCAGCACCCAAGGTGAAACTCCATCAGGTCTGAATGCTTTATTTCTTCCTGGCCTCTTGAGTAATTGTTCCACTTCGTCTTGAGATAACTCTATGTATTCTATGGTGTGTTCTGGAATCAGTATTTGATCCTGTTCGCTGAAATCCTCATTTTGTACAAACACACTTTTGAACTGTTCATTTAGTGTTTCACACATTTCTTTTTCATTCTCAGTAGTCGTGTCCCCGTTCTCAATCTCTGGATTTTATCCTTTACATGCAGCTTGCTTTTAATAAATTTATAGAAAAGGTCAGGATCTATTTTACATTTGTCCGCTGTACCTTTCTCAAAGTTCCTTTCTGCCTCTCTCCTCACTGTTGTGTAATTGTTTCTTGTTTGCTTGTATGTTTGTGGGTTAGGCCTCTTCCTACATTGTACCCATTTTCTTGTCTTATCCTCTCTGGCCCTCTCACACTTTCTGCTGAACCAAACCTGTTTCCTGATTCTTCATCTCTGTTTTGGTGTATGAATGTTTGTGTTCCTTCATCGTATGTTTCGCAAAATTTGACATATATCTCATTTACTTCCTTGCCTAGCAACAAGTCTGTCCAATTAAACTCATTAACAAAAGTCTAAGTTCCCCAAAGTGTCCTCTCTTGAAATCGAGTTTATCAGCTGCTTCAATGTCCCCATTCTCTTCTAGATTATATCGCAAAGTATATTTAATGTCCAAGAGGACGTGATCACTCTTTCCCAAGGGAGGAAGGTACTGGATGTCAAATATCTCTTCCTCTTTCCTGGTGAATACTAGATCCAGTACTGACGGAACATGTCCTTCCCTCAGTCTTGTGGCCTGCTTGTCGTGGTGATACATGAATGTCTCCAGAACGAAGCTCGATTCCTTTTAGCCGCCCCCAACTGGCCTATCTCACTCATATATTCCCCATGTATCATCATGGGAAGTTGAGTGACGCTAGCCCGTAGCGTCTGGTCTACCTTGCACAGACATATTGTATATGTATGTGCAAGATTGACGCTGGGGAGGGGCATTATCAGGGGGAAAGCGCCAAGCCATTACGACTATATAGCACTGATAAGGTAGGTTAGGATAAGAATTTGGGATGGGACGGAGAAGGGGAAAGAATGATGCCCAACCACTTGTGGACAGCCGGGGGATTGAACGCCGACCTGCATGACGCGAGACCGTCGCTCTCTACCGTCCAGCCCAAGTGATTGGGCAGGGATATATCAAATTAATTAAAAAAAAATGCGATGTTGTGTAATGACAAAATAATACAAGACAAAAATAAACTCAAGACAAATTAAAATAGAGGTGCATAATGTAAACAAGATATATATAAATAAATTATAACTACTACTAACGGCACAATACCTTTGTAAATCACAGCAGAAAAATAACAGTAACAGGACCCCCAAGCTAAAAATAATAATATAACTGATAAACATTAAATGATAAGAATCACGTACAGAAACTGGAAGATAAAAAGAGCCTCTATTGCCGAGAATATTTAGAGGTCATATTCCCAGTCCCTCGTTCTCTGTCCTTCAGAAATCTTTTTTTTTTCTCTTTTTTTTTTATTTTGTTTAGGGTTAATTTTTAGCCACGAGAGATAACCAATTGGTTCATTCCCAGTCCCTCGTTCTCTGTCCTTCAGAAATCTTTTTTTTTCCCTTTTTTTTATTTTGTTTAGGGTTAATTTTTGGCCACGAGAGATAACCAATTGGTTCATTTATTTAAAATTTTATCGAAATTTTTTTGGAGGGGGTTTTAAATTAGGGGGTTTAATTTTCTGACAATTTTATGGATAACGAAATCAAGAAAAGATATTAAAAACTGCGAATGCTTATTATTATATTTTTGTCAAACGTCAGTTTCATGTTTGTGTTCGTAAATTGTTAGGTCTTAAAATTGGCTGAAAGAGACAGCAAATATTGGCCTTGAGGGCTGTTATACACCCCCCCCCCTTGCCCCTACCCCCCCCCTTCCCCCCCCCCCCTGGCCCCATGATTCACGTGTACTGTATCTACATCTCTCGGAGCCTGTATCCTGTATCCCCTTCGTACGGCGCCTGTATCCTCGTGCACTTAATGCAAGAATAGAGGGAAGGGGGGGAAGCTACAGAGGAGCCTCTATACTGAACCATGCGAGAGCAGCTGTCGTGTATGTACAACGAAGCCCACTCGTCTATGTCAGCTTGAAACAATTCAGCGGTTTCCACGTCCATTATATATATATATATATATATATATATATATATATATATATATATATATATATATATATATATATATATATATATATATATATATATATATAATGTGTGTTTCAGCAACGGCTTCATAATACATTATTTCCATTTATTGTTTTACAGTTTTAGTGGTATAATCTGTCTGACATTTTGAAAATGATGCAAGAAGCTGTTGCTTTAGCGCATTGTGTAACAAACAAGCAACTGACCGTTTCTGATAATGCGTGGTTTTTTGTTCCTGCTAAATACTTCCGGCCCTATTTCCGGCCCCATTTCTGGCCCTATTTCCGGCTCATATTTCTACCGCTATTTCAAGTCTTATTTCAGGTCCTATTTCATGTTTCACTCTGTACAATGAAAACAATTTTTTTTTATGCATTACCGCAATTCTGGGATTTTTCGCTATCTACACTAAAACGGAGCAGCTTCGCTATCAGGTCGCTGGACGCGTTTGTTATCCAACTTCGGCGTCGCTGGAGACAGACAACGCAGCTAGAGGTCATTGAACCTAAATTAATCGATATATTCAATATTTTTATTGGAAAGTGAAATTGTCATTCGTGGTGTTTGTGTGTGTGTGTGTGTGTGTGTGTGTGTGTGTGTGTGTGTGTGTGTGTGTGTGTGTGTGTGTACTCACCAATTTGTACTCACCTATTTGTGTCTACAGGATCGAGCATTGACTCTTGGGTCCCGCCTTTCCAGCCATCGGTTGTTTACAGCAATGACTCCTGACCCATTTCCCTATCATACCTAGTTTTAAAATTATGAATAGTATTTGCTTCCACAACCTGTTCCTTAAGCGCATTCCATTTTTCTACTACTCTCACGCTGAAAGAAAACTTCCTAACATCCCTGTGACTCATCTGAGTTTCCAGCTTCCACCCATGTGTGCGTGTGTGTGTGTGTGTGTGTGTGTGTATGTGTGTGTGTGTGTGTGTGTGTGTGTGTGTGTATGTGTGTGTGTGTGTGTGTGTGTGTGTGTGTGTGTGTGTGTGTGTGTGTGTGTGTGTGTGCGCGCGTGTGCGTGCGTGTGTGTTCCACCACAGGTGTAAGAAATAACTCTTATCTTTTCCTCTCTCCCAGGCCGAATATGACAAAACTGGATTTCAACTTGCAGGAAAATCATGAAAACTATTATTTGCTGTTGATTGAATTTGTTGTTATTACTTTGTGTGTGAGTATGCCTCCGTCGTTGGGTTGTTTGTGTTTATCTTTCCGCGTGTGTGTGAGTGTGTGTGGGAATGAGGGGGGTGGGGGGGGGGGGTAGGGTAGTGTGTGTGTATATTCACCTAGTTGTGCTTGCGGGGGGTTGAGCTCTGCTCTTTCGGTCCGCCTCTCAACTGTCAATCAATCAACTGTTACTAACTATTAACTAATTTCTCTCTCTCTCTCTCTCTCTCTCTCTCTCTCTCTCTCTCTCTCTCTCTCTCTCTCTCTCTCTCTCTCTCTCTCTCTCTATCTCTCTCTCTCTCTCTCACACACACACACACACACACACACACACACACACACACAAACACACACACACAGGAAGCAGCCCGTAACAACTGTCTAACTCCCAGGTACCTATTTACTGCTAGGTAACAGGGGGCATCAGGCTGAAAGAAACACTGCCTATTTTGTTTTCTCGCCGGCACCGGGAATCGAACCCGGGCCAAAGGATTACGTGTACAGCATGCTGTCTACACAGCCACCGGCGCCCCCGTGTGTGTGCGTGCGTGCGTATGTCCTCACCCCCCTTTGGTCAGCTCTCCCCCCCTGCCCTCTCCCCCCCCTGCCCTCTCCCCCCCCCCCTGCCCTCTCCCCCCCTGCCCTCTCCCCCCCCCTGCCCACTTTCCCCCAGGAAATAACAAGGCCACGCTGAGATCGCCATTGAGTGACAGCCGGCGCTGAGACTCGGGTCGTACCAGACTCCGGCCGCCTCGCAAGGTCCCCCCCCCCACTCCCCCTACCTCCCCCACTCCCCCTACCTCCCCCACTCCCCTTCCCTCCCCCACTCCCCCCCCCCCACTTCTCTTAAACCAGGCCGGAAAATCCTCCAGCACGAGCCCTAAAACAAGTCGTTCAGCAAGATGTTGAGATTCCAAAACAGCCTCCAAAACAGCCTCCAAAACAGCCTCCAAAATAGCTTCCAAAACAGCCTCCAAAACAGCCTCCAAAACAGCCTCCAAAATAGCCTCCAAAACAGCCTCCAAAACAGCCTCCAAAACAGCCTCCAAAACAGCCACCAAAACAGCCTCCAAAACAGCCTCCAAAACAGCCTCCAAAACAGCCTCCAAAATAGCCTCCAAAACAGCCTCCAAAATAGCCTCCAAAACAGCCTCCAAAATAGCCTCCAAAACAGCCTCCAAAATAGCCTCCAAAACAGCCACCAAAACAGCCTCCAAAATAGCTTCCAAAACAGCCACCAAAACAGCCTCCAAAACAGCCTCCAAAACAGCCTCCCAGATAGCCTCCAAAACAGCCTCCAAAATAGCCTCCAAAACAGCCTCCAAAACAACCTCCAAAATAGCCTCCAAAACAGCCTCCAAAACAGCCTCCAAAACAGCCTCCAAAACAGCTTTAAAAAAAAGGTGTGAGGTAAGAAAGTTTGAAGCAATACAAGGAAGCCTTAAATTGCGCAAGACTGTTTTTCTTTGTTTTTTCAAGCTGGGATAGGAATCCTTATCCTAATCCCCCCCCCTAGCTTTCTAATCAAGGATTAGAAAGCCATGAGTCGGGTCAGAAAGCTGTTTGTGCGATCAGAGAGTCTTTAATCGTATCCTCAGGACTTGAGTCGTGTGAAACAGCCCTCAATTGGGTGGTTAAGCCTCCTGGGAATGAGAAAACACGGCTCAGCCATCGTCAAGAAACGCCTGAGAAGTCATGCAAATTTCGTGCAAGCCAATTTGCGTGAGAAAACAATTTCAGTAAAAATTGGGAAACGAAGAAATGAGCAGAAAAGTGAATTAAATAAAATCGCCGCTGAAACGGTGCAAACTAAATACTGCGGAAAATTTAAAGAAATCGTAAAATCTGTCAAGGAAAAACGTGAAGTTTAGACCGACAGAGAGAGAGAGAGAGGGAGGGGAGAGAGAGAGGGAGAGAGAGGGAGAGAGAGAGGGAGAGAGAGGGAGAGAGAGAGAGAGACAGACAGAGAGAGGTAGAGACAGAGAGAGGGAGAGACAGAGACAGAGAGAGAGAGAGAGAGAGAGAGAGAGAGAGAGAGAGAGAGAGAGAGAGAGAGAGAGAGAGAGAGAGAGAGAGAGACAGACAGACAGACAGAGAGAGAGGTAGAGACAGAGAGAGGGAGAGACAGAGAGAGAGAGAGAGAGAGGAGAGAGAGAGAAGAGAGAGAGAGAGAGAGAGAGAGAGAGAGAGAGAGAGAGCGGGAGGGAGGAGAGAGAGAGAGAGAGAGAGAGAGAGAGAGAGAGAGAGAGAGAGAGAGAGAGAGAGAGAGAGAGAGAGAGAGAGAGAGAGAGAGAGAGAGAGAAATGCCAATTGAAAAGTAAAGAGGGACATTGTGTTTAAAAAAGCAGGTCGGGAAAGAAAATTTTTGTTTACATCGAAAGTCAAAATTTTCAAGGGATCTCATCTCTCTCTTTCCCTCAGTTATCCCCCCTTTTCTCCCCCAACCGTTCTCACTCCTCTTTATCCCCCTTTCCTCTTTTACCTCACTTCCCCCCCCCCATCTCCCTCTTTATCACCGCTTCGCTCTTTCCCATATTCTCCCTCTTCGTTCCACCCTATGCCCCTGTTACCTAGCAGTAAAATAGGTACCTGGGTGTTAGTCAGCTGTCACGGGCTGCTTCCTGGGGGTGGAGGCCTGGTCGAGGACCGGGCCGCGGGGACACTAAAGCCCCGAAATCATCTCAAGATAACCTCAAGATAACCTCCCTCCCTCCTTCCTCCCTCCTTCCTCCCACCTCCAATAAGACCTTGTATAAACACTTTATACAGTGAACGCTGTATAAACATACTTTATACAGCCTGTATGAACACTT
>NC_091205.1:17128855-17143855 GCF_040958095.1 Procambarus clarkii
AGTCAAGTGATCCCATGCCTGTTATTTATACCTTATAATCAAGGCCCACAAATCAAGTAAATTGTGGTGGATTTTCCCTATTTTTCTTATTGAAATAGGGAAATTGTGGGATTTTGTGACGAAATTGGGGGTTGAATAATGATATAATTGAAAATTTGGGGATAAAGGGTGGAAGTGAGGTAATAGAGGCGAGAGTCTTTGTGTAGAGGCGTGAGGCTGTAGGCACTCTAGAGGCGAAGGAAGGTATTTAAATACCAGTAAAAGAGGAAAGACTTTTGGTAAGTCAAGGCTGAGGTAGGGGGGGAAAAGTCTTAGTCATTTCCTGTGTCGGGAACGAGTGGGCAGGGAAACAGGGAAGATTGGCAGGGAGAGAAACTGTAAGAGGAAGAGAAAGGAGAAGAAGAGAGTGAGAGAATAAGAACGAAGGAGGGAAACAGAGACACACAGAAAACAGACAGACGAGAGTTGAGACAGAGAGGAACAGACAGACTCTTGCTATCAGAATACAAATTATAATAATTCTCACTGTAAATTTATATATAAAAAAAAAACGTTTCTATAAAGTGTAAATATATTTTACTCGCCTAAAATTTTGTCGTGTAAAAAAAGTTTTAATTACCGGTATTTGTAGGTATTTTTACGGTCTTAATATTTCGCGACGGGAAATTTAATGGATATAAAATATTTTATTGATTATGTTTCTTAGGGCCGTATTGTTGACCCGGGTGGGGGAGGACCCGGGTGGGGGAGGACCCGGGTGGGGGAGGACCCGGGTGGGGGAGGACCCGGGTGGGGGAGGACCCGGGTGGGAGAGAGGACCCGGGTGGGGGAGGACCCGGGTGGGGGAGGACCCGGGTGGGAGAGAGGACCCGGGTGGGAGAGGACCCGGGTGGGGGAGGACCCGGGTGGGGGAGAGGACCCGGGTGGGGGAGAGGACCCGGGTGTGGGAGGACCCGGGTGGGGGAGGACCCGGGTGGGGGAGAGGACCCGGGTGGGGGGGGGAGGACCCGGGTGAAGCAGGTATGACTAAATCAGATTTGTCCATTTCTTCCCAGTTATGCGTCTTGGTGGATTATCTTCGCCGCTTGCATCATCCACCAGCTCACGTGGTGGATGTACCCCCACGTACCAACATGGTACCCCGCGGAGCTTTTAAATATCGGGTGTGGTAGCAGGTACTAACTTTGTGGTATTCTTATTTAGTGTGAACGCGCTGGCCTGGTTGGTAGAGCGACGGGTTTGTGCTTTTCAGACAAGAGTTTGGAATCCCCGATTGTTCCAGTTGTTTAAATGTTCTTATCTACGATACTGGGGACTGTGCCTGTGTGGGGGGGAGGGGGGAGTGCGTGCGTGCGTGCATTGCGTGCATAGCGTGCATAGGCGCTATTATAATAATAATAATACTGAGTACATTATTTTCATGCTGATGATTGATTGATAAAGATTAAGCCACCCAAGAGGTGGCACGGGCATGAATAGCCCGTAAATACTGCTCATGATTGGCTATTTATAATTAAGACGAGAGTCGTGAAATTAGATAACTAACACCTTATGTAAATTGGGCGTGATATCGTGCTTAACATTTCCTGAATCACTTCTGTCAAATAATTAAATAAACACCCCAAGATATACAAACAACCAAAAATGAACAGGAAAATCTTTGATTCATGTAAACACAACATTGTTTACTCTCAACATTGCTATCTTAAGAGTAAACACACTTTTAAAGGAGTATGGTAATTAGGTCATTAACATTGGGAATGAATGAGAATGTTGAATGGGAACAAAACTTCAACTGGACAGAAAATAGTGATCTGAGGAACGTGCGTGTGAAAGATATATTTTTGTCCTCAAACTTACAATTCATCTATTACAAAAACGCAGTGTGTTAAGTAGCTGAGGAACGAGAGAGGGCCGGGGGGGGGGGCAGAAACTGGTCGAATTGGTGATTAAGTCTCGCTAATCGTTCACGGCCATATTGAACACCATTGTTTATGTCTGCCGTAAATACCACGCGGTTAAGGGGGACAATTTTTTTTCGTCTGCTTCAGAGATCAAAATCCCCCAGAGTCATGCTGGAGATATTTTATCGGAACGCTGTACAGCTTGCTCCTGCTGCTGCTGCTCCTGCTGCTGCTGCTGCTGCTGCTGCTGCTCCTGCTGCTCCTGCTGCTGCTGCTCCTGCTGCTGCTGCTGCTGCTCCTGCTGCTGCTGCTGCTACTGCTCCTGCTTCTGCTCCTACTCCTGCTGCTGCTGCTCCTGCTGCTGCTGCTCCTGCTGCTGCTGTTCCTGCTGCTGCTGCTTCTGCTCCTACTCCTGCTGCTGCTGCTGCTTCTGCTCCTGCTGCTGCTGCTCCTGCTCCTGCTGCTGCTGCTGCTGCTGCTGCTACTGCTGCTCCTACTCCTACTCCTACTCCTCCTGCTCTCCTTCTCCCTCTCGCGAACCTCTACAGAGAAGTATAATAGAGAAGAATGTTAACACTCTGTACATTCCTACTAGGCACCAAACAGTTTGTTGGTGCTATCGGACGGAGGAATGTTTTGTGTATAATATTGTAAGACCAAATTCCTGCTTGAGATGTCTTGATCTGATAACGCGAAGGAGGTTGGGGGGATGTGGTAAGAGGGGAAGGGGAGGGGGGAGAATTCCTACGACAGTGTCTTGTTTTATTAACCGTCTCGCGTCCTCTGTTTATTCATCTGTCTCTCTGTCTCTCCGGTTTGTTTGCTCTTTGTTTATTTCTTTGTTTGAGCATAAACAACTGCTGCTGCTAGTGGTGTCTAGTTCTGTCTTCCTCCTCTCTATCTCACTCTGTTATTTGGCTTTCTCGTCTCCCTCAATCCTCTCTTTTCTTCACTAATCTCTCTTTTGTTTACACCTTTCGCTGATGACGGGTTGTAGCTCACGTTCCCTCTGCTGGGGTGAAGGCAATTATCATGGAAGCGATTGGTTGTGGGTTTGATTCCTGGGTAGGGTTGGGGACCTTGGGATTGGATCCTTACACTGTTGAATCTTTTGATTCCTGGGCAGGGTTGGGCCCCCTTGGGATTGGAAGGGGGAGTAAATGTGTGGGTGGGGGATGGGGGAGAGGGGTGTGTGTGTGTAGAGAGGAGTGGTTATTGTGGGGTGTGGGTGGGGTGGGGGTGATGTGTTCATGTGGGGGGGTGTACTGACGTAGTAAGGTGTGGGAGTTAATATTTCCACCCACTAGCCTTTCTGAACCTATTACGCTATAATTGACGTATTCAGACGCTGAAATTCTTTGTCAAATCTGGCCTCGACGCTGAAGGTGGAGGTGGCTTCCATGACTTCTACCTTTCAGTGCATTCAGCTTCTTGCCCTCCCGTACAGGGTAGGAATATTGCCTTACAGTTATTTAACTTACATTTAAATTTAACTTTAACATTTATTTACGAGGGGCCTCGTAGCCTGGTGGATAGCGCGCAGGACTCGTAATTCTGTGGCGCGGGTTCGATTCCCGTACGAGGCAGAAACAAATGGGCAAAGTTTCTTTCACCCTGAATGTCCCTGTTACCTAGCAGTAAATAGGTACCTGGGAGTTTAGTCAGCTGTCACGGGCTGCTTCCTGGGGGTGGAGGCCTGGTCGAGGACCGGGCCACGGGGACACTAAAGCCCCGAAATCATCTCAAGATAACCTCAAGATAACTCATTTGTTTACAGTTTCCACTTATGTCCTCTTGTTCTACTTTCGATTTAAAGGGTTGTCCTAGTCCCACTTGTCTCTTCCCCCTCAGTATCTCGTATGTTGAGATCATATCTCTTCTGTTTTTGGCTTCCAGAGTTCTCAGGACCGGTTTCCTCATACTTTAACCCTCTTAGCTCTGGCATAAATCTTGTTGCAAAGCTCTGTATTTTTTACATTTTAGTGTTAGCTTCTCAAGCTGCGGATTCCAGGCCGGTGCTGCATATTCCAGCAACAACATATTTTGTTGTTGTTGTTAAGCATTCATTTACTCAGAACAAAAAGTTGCAAGTAGCACGGGCTATGGTGAGCCCGGAGTGACGTTCTCATGTACAGCATCGTCCCATTTACTGGCGATGTCACCCTCCCTGTGTGTGCTGCTCTCCCCCCACCCGCGGCTGAGGGGTGAGACGTCTCACAAGTCAAGCCTGGCCTCGGGTCGGGCTTGGGGAGTAGAAGATCTCCCAGAACCCCATCAAGCAGGTATCAAGCAGGCTCTTGTACTCACCTAGTTGTGCTTGCGGAAGTTGAGCTTTGGCTCTTTGGTCCCGCCTCTCAACCGTCAATCAACTGGTGTACAGGTTCCTGAGCCTACTGGGCTCTATCATATCTACATTTGAAACTGTGTATGGAGTCAGCCTCCACCACATCACTGCCTAATGCATTCCACCTGTTAACTACTCTGACACTGAAAAAGTTCTTTCTAATGTCTCTGTGGCTCATTTGGGTACTAAGTTTCCACCTGTGTCCCCTTGTTCGTGTCCCACCCGTGCTGAAGAGTTTGTCTTTGTCCACCCTGTCAATTCCCCAGAGAATTTTGTAGGTGGTTATCATGTCTCCCCTTACTCTTCTGTCTTCCAGAGACGTGAGTTTCAGCTCCTTTAGCCTTTCCTCGTAGCTCATACCTCTCAGTTCCGGGACGAGTCTGCTGGCATACCGCTGAATCTTCTCTAACTTTGTCTTATGTTTAACTAGGTATGGACTCCAGACTGGAGCTGCATATTCCAGGGTTGGTCTGACATAAGTGGTATACAGGGTCCTGAACGATTCCTTACGCAAGTTTCTAAAGGCAGGTCTTATGTTGGCCAGTCTAGCATATGCCGCTGATGATATCCTTTTGATGTGGGCCTCTGGGGACAAGTTCGGTGTGATATCAACCCCCAGATCCTTCTCTCTATTTGACTCTGGTAGGATTTCACCTCCCATATGGTACCTTGTGTTCAGCCTTCTGCTCCTTCGCCTAATTTCATTACTTTGCACTTTCCTGAGTTGAACTTTAGTAGCCATTTTCTAGACCACTACTCCAGCCTGTCCAGGTCGTCCTGTAGTCTGTCTATCTATGTGTGTGTGTGTGTATATGTGTGTGTGTGTGTGTGTGTGTGTGTGTGTGTGTGTGTGTGTGTGTGTGTGTGTGTGTGTGTGTGTGTGTGTGTGTGTGTGTGTGTACACACACACACACATCATAATTACGAATACTTTTTGACTTCTAATTATCCTAATTAATCTTTTACTCAAGAGACATTATTTTCAACGAGACGTTCCCGGAAGCGAGGTCTGTGAGGAGGAGTGAGAGTGTGTGACGGAGGCTGGGAGGCGGGAGATGAGGCTCCGAGGGATGGCCACAGCATCCGTGAGATGCTCCTTAAGACTTGCTCTCTTGAAGAGGCAAC
The DNA here is from genome assembly GCF_040958095.1 of Procambarus clarkii. Classification (NCBI taxonomy): domain Eukaryota; kingdom Metazoa; phylum Arthropoda; class Malacostraca; order Decapoda; family Cambaridae; genus Procambarus; species Procambarus clarkii. Next base: position 17,134,229 of record NC_091205.1, read on the forward strand.
AGGTCGGCCAGAACCACCCGGTCAGTCCGTCTTGCCTTGGGTCAATACTTACGGAAGTGCTGGTGAAGAAATGTCTGCAGGTCCCCGTGCAGGGTGACGCAGGTCTACGTGCAAGGTGACGCAACTCCCCGTGTAGGGTGACGCAGATCAACGTCTAGGGTGACGCAGATCAACGTCTAGGGTGACGCAGATCAACGTCTAGGGTGACGCAGATCCAATGGTCTTCAACAAAGATCAGCTATAATTTTAGCTTGCGTATTCTGTCTTATTTCTGTCTATCAACTTTTGACAGATATCTCCTTCCCATTCTCTCTCTCTCTCTCTCTCTCTCTCTCTCTCTCTCTCTCTCTCTCTCTCTCTCTCTCTCTCTCTCTCTCTCTCTCTCTCTCTCTCTCTCTCTCTCTCTCTCTCTCCCCCCCCCTAGTCACAATACTTAACATTTGAAATACACATCTTTAAGTGGGGGGAAAATACCGGGCCAAGACGTGCCATTAAGAAGCAAGACAGTGTTGCCAATGGCACTTAATGGCAAACAAAACAGTAATGTAACATTAGACAACTGGCAGCAGCAGCAGCAGCAGCAGGAACAGCAGCAGCAGGAGCAGCAGCAGCAGCAGGAGCAGCAGCAGCAGCAGCAGCAGCAGCAGGAGCAGCAGCAGCAGCAAGAGCAGCAGCAGCAGCAGCAGCAGCAGCAGCAGGAGCAGCAGCAGCAGCAGCAGCAGCAGCAGCAGCAGCAGGAGCAGCAGGAGCAGCAGCAGCAGCAGCAGCAGGAGCAGCAGCAGCAGCAGCATCAGCATCAGCAGGAGCAGCAGCAGCAGCAGGAGCAGCAGCAGCAGCAGGAGCAGCAGCAGCAGGAGCAGCAGCAGCAGCAGCAGGAGCAGCAGCAGCAGCAGCAGGGTGATGTCTCCTGTATATCACTCTGTGAGTGGGTTCCCTTGTGTCTGTAATGGAAGGGAGGCGGCTGGAAGAGTGAGGCAGGGAGTATGAGTGGGATAGGGGGGTGGAGGAATGGACAGGAGAGGTAAGAGGCAAAGGGAAGGATACGAAACAAGGGAGAAGGGAGAGATGATAGACACATATATGAGAAATAAGTGTTTAGGGGGAACTTAAAAGGGGGGAAATATGGCAGAGAAGGAAAGGAGGGTAAAGGTGGAACTAGGAAGTGGAAAGGGGAAGGGAGAGAATGAAGAAATGGGATAGGAAAGGGGTAAAAAGGCTTGGGGATAAAGGGATTAAAGGAGAAGGGGGGGAGTGAGTGACCCCTGTAAGTTATTCATGTCTAATGGCTCACTCCAACACACACAAGCTAGGAGATAAGGCTTGGAATGATAGCTTCCATCAGCACATTCTCTCGCACTCCCCCGGGTTCGATCCCGGGCGCTGGCGAGAAACAATGGCCAGAGTTTCTTTCACCTTATGCCCCCCTGTTACCTAGCAGTAAAATAGGTACCTGGGTCACGGGCTGCTTCCTGAGGGTGAAGGCCTGGTCGAGGACCGGGCCGCGGGGACACTAAAACCCCGAAATCATCTCAAGATAACCTCAAGATAACCTCAAGATAACGGTATCCCAACGTCACGTGACTCCATATACGGCCTCCTATATTCACAAAACCTATGAGAATATTGATGAAAATAATCATTTTTGAAAATCTTCAAAATGAAAATCTTTTGAAAATGAGTTATATATTGCGACTTTCTTTAGATAAATTGAGCTTGAGTGCCTTATCAACTGTTCAAAAATGTTCTTTAGCTGCTCTGTTCATTTATGGAATCACTTACCTGATACCATAGTAGACGGGAGATGGGTGGATTGTTTCAAGCGTAGGCTAGACATATGTGAATGAGTATGGGTGGATATAAATAGGAGTTACCTCGTATGGGCCAAGAGTTTCCTTAATTCTTTAGAACGTTCTTATTGAATAGTGGTGATTATATGTGTTATCTTGGGTTATCATCTGTCATTGTTAGAGAGGCACACTTTACACTTGTCAACACTCGCTACACACCCTATACGCTTATAATACACCCTACATGCCCATAATACACCCTACACACCCATAATACACGATACACACCCATAATACACCCTACACACCCATAATAGACCCTACACACCCATAATACATCCTACACACCCATAATACATCCTACACACCCATAATACATCCTACACACCCATAATACATCCTACACACCCATAATACATCCTACACACCCATAATACATCCTACACACCCATAATACATCCTACACACCCATAATACACCCTACACACCCATAATACACCCTACACACCCATAATACATCCTACACACCCATAATACACCCTACACACCCATAATACATCCTACACACCCATAATACACCCTACACACCCATAATACATCCTACACACCCATAATACATCCTACACACCCATAATACATCCTACACACCCATAATACATCCTACACACCCATAATACATCCTACACACCCATAATACATCCTACACACCCATAATACATCCTACACACCCATAATACACCCCACACACTCATAATACACGATACACACCCATAATACACCCTACACCCCCGTAACACACCCTACACCCCCATAACACACCCCCATAACACCCCCACAACACACCCTACACCCCCATAACACACCCCCATAACACCCCCATAACACACCCCCATAACACCCCCATAACACACTCACCCAACATCTTGGAGAGATCAGCGTTGTGTAAGTCAGGATTCTCATCCGCCAACTACACACCCTACACCCCCATAGCACACCCTACACCCCCATAACACACCCTACACCCCCATAACACCCCCATAACACACCCCCATAACACACTCACCCAACATCTTGGAGAGGTCGGCGTTGTGTAAGTCAGGATTCTCATCCGCCAACTACACACCCTACACCCCCATAACACACCCTACACCCCCATAACACACCCTACACCCCCATAACACACCCTACACCCCCATAACACACCCCACACCCCCATAACACACCCCCATAACACCCCCATAACACACTCACCCAACATCTTGGAGAGGTCGGCGTTGTGTAAGTCAGGATTCTCATCCGCCAACTACACACCCTACACCCCCATAACACACCCTACACCCCCATAACACACCCTACACCCCCATAACACACCCTACACCCCTATAACACACCCCCATAACACACTCACCCAACATCTTGGAGAGGTCGGCGTTGTGTAAGTCAGGATTCTCATCCGCCAACTACACACCCTACACCCCCATAACACACCCTACACCCCCATAACACACCCTACACCCCCATAACACACCCTACACCCCTATAACACACCCCCATAACACCCCCATAACACACTCACCCAACATCTTGGAGAGGTCGGCGTTGTGTAAGTCAGGATTCTCATCCGCCAACTTCTTCCGCTCGACCTTGGCCCACACCATGAAGGCATTCATGGGTCTCCTGATGCGTTGTTCCCTGCGGGCCTTGTCCCCCGCCGCCCCGCGGGGCACGCCGCCCCCGGGCTCCCAGCGGGGCCCGCACACTCCCCCGGGGTAGGGCTCCATACCCCGGGGGTGATGCTGCTGCTGCTGCTGCAGGTGCTGCAGGAGGGGCGTGGGAGCCCCGTATATAAGGGCCCCGTCTCCCCCGGGGTGGATGGCGCGCAGGGAACACTCCATCTGACCCTGGTGGAAGGCGCCGCCCATCAAGCCACCGTGGCTCCCGTAGTGGGCGCCCTCGCCTATGTGGGGGGTCATGGGCGTGACGTTGTCGTTGTAGTCGAGGTGGGCGTGGTTGGGCGAGGACACGCCCACCGTCGGCAGACCAAACCCCGCCAGGGAGCACTCTCCTGTGGGAAGATGACGTCGTCAGTACATTAGTGCCCTCTGGAGGCCGCCAGCGGAAACTGTGAGAAGGGAAGTATCAGAGGGAAAGCGCCAAGCCATTATGGCTATATCGCACTTGGAAGGGGCCAGGATAAGGATTTGGGATGGGACGGAGGGATAGGAATGGTGCCCAACCGCTTGTGGACGGTCGGGGATTGAACGCCGGCCTGCATGAAGCGAGACCGTCGCTCTACCGTCCAGCCCAAGTGGTTGGGCTAGGAAACTGTGAGAAATAATATCCATATTAAAGATTAAAGAGATTCTTCAACTGTAAATAACTCTTAAATTACACGGGCTCGCCATAGCCCGTGCTACTTGGAACTTTTAGTTCCAAGTAGCGAATCTTTAACAACAACAACATCTTAATTTAAAATATTGAATATTAAATTAAATTCCTATGAGGGGTTCGTCCTCTGCTTAAAATAGTTTGTAATTAATAGTGTAGTCAACGGCTTCCCACAGATTGCTGCCCAACCACTTGGGCTGGATGGTAGAGCGACGGTCTTGCTTCATGCAGGTCGGAATTCAATCCCCGACCGTCCACAAGTGGTTGGGCACCATTCCTTTCCCTCCGTCCCATCCCAAAACATTATCCTGCCCCCTTCCCAGTGCTATATAGTCGTTATGACTTTGCGCTTTCCCCTGCTAATTCCATCGCTCTTAATTATCACTGGTTTAACACGTGAATTAAAAATCATCCAATTTATTATAACTTTTCCAATTCCAACGAATAACTTAGCAGCAGAGAGGTACTTAGAACAGGGCGACATCGTTAAGGAAGTTATCACTTCCGAGCCGTTATCTAGTTAGCTAGTGATAACTAAAGCCGTTATCACTAGCTACATCTTCAACGGATCTCTTGACCAGATAAGCTTTAATATTTCACTAAGTATAGTTTAGATAATTATTAGTTAATCACAGAAATTAGTTCTCCACCTAATTATTAGTTATCCACAGAAACAGCCCTTTCTGATTCTCGTGGATGGCTTCGAATGATGGTAAACTTTCGCAAACGATTGGTAATTTGCCTGTTAGCCTATGGTCAATGGTTCTGTTTCGCGTTCTCTTATGAGCCCTGATGAACGCTCCAGACTTGCTTTTGCGTTTTCTTAATTATTAGTGACACCACCTGTGGATGCTGAGGGTATTAGGGGGTGAGTGACACCACCTGTGGATGCTGGGGGTATTAGGGGGTGGGTGACACCACCTGTGGATGCTGGGGGTATTAGGGGGTGGGTGACACCACCTGTGGATGCTGGGGGTATTAGGGGGTGGGTGACACCACCTGTGGATGCTGGGGGTATTAGGGGGTGGGTGACACCACCTGTGGATGCTGGGGGTATCAGGGGGTGGGTGACACCACCTGTGGATGCTGGGAGTATCAGGGGGTGGGTGACACCATCTGTGGATGCTGGGAGTATCAGGGGGTGGGTGACACCACCTGTGGATGCTGGGGGTATTAGGGGGGTGGGTGACACCACCTGTGGATGCTGGGGGTATTAGGGGGGTGGGTGACACCACCTGTGGATGCTGGGGGTATTAGGGGGGTGGATGACACCACCTGTGGATGCTGGGGGTATTAGGGGGTGGGTGACACCACCTGTGGATGCTGGGGGTATTAGGGGGGTGGGTGACACCACCTGTGGATGCTGTGGTATTAGGGGGTGGGTGACACCCCCTGTGGATGCTGGGGGTATCAGGGGGTGGGTGACACCACCTGTGGATGCTGGGGGTATTAGGGGGTGGGTGACAGCACCTGTGGATGCTGTGGTATTAGAGGGTGGGTGACACCACCTGTGGATGCTGGGGGTATTAGGGGGTGAGTGACACCCCCTGTGGATGCTGGGGGTATTAGGGGGTGGATGACACCACCTGTGGATGCTGGGGGTATTAGGGGGTGGATGACACCACCTGTGGATGCTGGGGAGTATTAGGGGGTGAGTGACACCCCCTGTGGATGCTGGGGGTATTAGGGGGTGAGTGACACCACCTGTGGATGCTGGGGTATCAGGGGAGTGGATGAACCTGTGCTCTGAGTCCCCCCTTAAGGCCATTTGTGTACCATTTGTTAACCATTTATTTTAAATTTTCTCCAGATAATTTCTTCATGAACAAATCTCAACTATTTAAGTTCAAATTGGCAATATAAAATTCGTTATATTCTATTATGTAGAACTTTTTTAATGTAAGAAAAACTTTTTTATCTTTTATTGTAATGAGATTTTGAAATAATTTATCATTAGAGATTATTATTAATCAATAAAGATATTATATACTTAACATTTATCGCAACGAAAAATATAATATAATCAGTTAGGAAAGATTAGCTAGATTGGTAAAGATTAGCATACATCAATAATTACGAGGATTAGTTTATATAATTATCAAGGATTGGCTTAATCACATTATTTTTTTTTTATGTGACCCCATAATGACACAATGACACAATAGTGACTCTTGTTTGCGTCAACATGGCCGCCACGGGTCAGCTGTTTGCGTCAACATGGCCGCCACGGGTCAGCTGTTTGCGTCAACATGGCCGCCACGGGTCAGCTGTCCCCATCAACATGGCCGACATGGATCAGCTGTCCCCATTAACATGGCCGACACGGATCAGCTGTCCCCATCAACATGGCCGACACGGATCAGCTGTTTGGGTCAACATGGCCGCTACGGATCAGCTGTTTGCGTCAACATGGCCGCCACGGATCAGCTGTCCCCATCAACATGGCCGCCACGGATCAGCTGTCCCCATCAACATGGCCGCCACGGATCAGCTGTCCCCATCAACATGGCCGCCACGGATCAGCTGTTTGGGTCAACATGGCCGACACGGATCAGCTGTTTGGGTCAACATGGCCGCCACGGATCAGCTGTTTGCGTCAACATGGCCGCCACGGATCAGCTGTCCCCATCAACATGGCCGACACGGATCAGCTGTTTGGGTCAACATGGCCGCTACGGATCAGCTGTTTGCGTCAACATGGCCGCCACGGATCAGCTGTCCCCATCAACATGACCGCCACAGATCAGCTGACCCCATCAACATGGCCACCACGGATCAGCTGTCCCCATCAACATGGCCGCCACGGATCAGCTGACCCCATCAACATGGCCACCACGGATCAGCTGTCCCCACCAACATGGCCGCCACGGATCAGCTGTCCCCACCAACATGGCCGCCACGGATCAGCTGTGCCCATCAACATGGCCGCCACAGATCAGCTGTCCCCCACCAACATGGCCGCCACGGATCAGCTGACCCCATCAACATAGCCGCCACGGACCACCAGGCTCAAGATCCGTGACATTTTGCCTGTGTTTGTCGATGCGAAAAATGTGCATAAAGTGAAGCGCACTGTCACCGCCCAACCCAACGCCAGCCAGCGAAAATAACCTGAAAGGCATAGCTTACAGTTCACTAAACAACGCTAAATGGCATTTTTCCGGTATCATTCGAGATCAGGATACTAGGTGGTGGGGTGATTATCATACATAAACAGTGAGAGGTTCGAGGGGGGGTGTGGGGTGGGGGTAGATTCTGCTTGTGTTGTTTTCGTCGACTTCAAGACACAGAACTTTGACTTGATTCATATATATCCCTCGGTCGATTTAACGAGAATGTTCGTTTACTTAACGGCATTCTTTTGGCCGAATGATAACGATGGGGAAGATATTATATCTTGGTATGTGTGTGGGCTAATGTGGGGGGTCGTATGGGTTTCCTTGGTTAGGTTAGGGTACGTTACATTAGGTTAGGTTAGGTTACGTTATCTTACGTTAGATTAGGTTAGGTTGCATTAGGTTAGGTTATGTTAGGTTACGTTACGTTACATTACGTTAGGTTACGTTTCGTTAGGTTACGTTAGATTAGGTTAGGTTACGTTATGTTACGTTAGGTTACATTATGTTAGATTAGGTTAGGTTAGGTTACGTTAGGTTACGTTAGGTTAGGTTAGGTTACATTACATTACGTTACATTACGTTACGTTAGATTACGTTACATTACGTTAAGTTACGTTATGTTATGTTACGTTAGGTTACGTTATGTTATGTTACGTTAGATTACGTTATGTTATGTTACGTTAGGTTACATTAGTTTAGGTTACGTTAGGAATGCTTCATTGTGTTAACTACAAACTTTGAATTCTTATGTTTGCCTCCAAAAAAGTTTGGGTATTATTAAAATTGATTAAATACAACACTATTACAACGACAATTTATATAGCTTTCAAGATATCGTCATCGTCTTGATATATATATATATATATATATATATATATATATATATATATATATATATATATATATATATATATAATATATATATATATATATATATATATATATATATATATATATATATAATATATATATATATATATATATATATATATATATATATATAATATATATATATATAATATATATATATATATATATATATATATATATATATATATAATATATATATATATATATATATATATATATATATATATATATATATATATATATATATTGTGTCTCTTTAGATTTGGTTTAATATCTGCAAGTATCCACCTACAGAAAAACGAAAATAGTCCGAGCGCTTTCGGGATTTAACACATTTTCTTGGGGTTCAGTTTAATATATATGTGAGAGTAGGGGGTGAGAGGACGCAGAGAGAGTAGGGAGTGAGAGGACGCAGAGAGAGTAAGGGGGAGAGGACTGAGAGAGAGTAGGGGGTGAGAGAACTCAGAGAGAGTAGGGGGTGAGAGGACTCAGAGAGAGTAGGGAGTGAGAGGACGCAGAGAGAGTAGGGAGTGAGAGGACGCAGAGAGAGTAAGGGGGAGAGGACTGAGAGAGAGTAGGGGGTGAGAGAACTCAGAGAGAGTAGGGGGTGAGAGGACTCAGAGAGAGTAGGGAGTGAGAGGACGCAGAGAGAGTAGGGGGTAGGAGGACTCAGAGAGAGTAGGGGGTGAGAGGACGCAGAGAGAGTAGGGGGTAAGAGGACTCAGAGAGAGTAGGGAGTAAGAGGACTAGAGGGTCCAACGAAAAAAAAAAAAAAAAAAAAAACTTTCTACGCTACGATCAGGGCACAGCAATTAAGTGTGTAAGCCTTGGTTTTATTTACAATTTTTGTCTATGTACACAGATTCTGTTTTTCTATTCCTTTCAGTCTAATATGTACATAGATTCTGTACTTCCCCTTTCGAATATGTTCACAAATTCTATTCTTCTTTTTTTCTATGTAATATGTACACAGATTCCATGCTTCCCCCTATCTTACTAATATGTACATAGCTTTTGTCATGTGTTTTCATGACACACGTGGCATAGGAAGGTGTCATATGGGGAGTCAGTTGACACTAGGTAGATGAAAGGTCCGGTACAACAGTTAAATCCTCTTGTGGGTGAGCGATGTATCCGCCTGTGGAAGTGCGTGGATGGAGGGTGTTAATCTAATAGCAAGCCAGGTATATACAGGAGAACAAGGGGGGACTGGTGGATCAATTTAGAAATTGGCATCTAATTGGTCTTGCAATACAGGGGTTAAAGTTGATGCAGGATGAGGGAGGAGGTAACGAGAGGATAAATGGGAAGGAGGAATAGAGAAAATCAGGACTAGGAGAATGTATATGTAAAACATGAAGATTATAATTTACAGGAGTAAATTAGTAAATTAAATTATAATTTACTAAACGTCTCCTGTAAACTCGAGCCAAATACCACACCTGACAAGGACGAGGACCTGA
>NC_091205.1:17153855-17177205 GCF_040958095.1 Procambarus clarkii
ATATATATATATATATATATATATATATATATATATATATATAATATTAATAACATGGGATACACACATAAATGTGTATCCCATGTGTGCACATGGGATCCCTTTGTGTGTATTTATACCTCAATAAACTTATTTCAATTCCAGTTGTCTGTGTCTCTGGTCCAACTGCGTAGACGATGAGACGATTGCGCTCCGACAGGTAAGTAGATTGGTAGATAGATTGTTAAATCGGTAGATAGGTGGGTGGGGGGGGGGGGGTGCTCGGTAATTGGGTTGATTGCTGCTTGCTTGGCAAATATAGGTAAGCTGTTAGGTAAGATGATAGGCTTAGGTAAACTACCCAGGCAGGTAGGTATTATCTTGAGATGATTTCGGGGCTTTAGTATCCCCGCGGCCCGGTCCTCGACCAGGCCTCCACCCCCAGGAAGCAACCCGTGACAGCTGACTAAAACACCCAGGTACCTATTTTACTGCTAAGTAACAGGGGCATAGGGTGAAAGAAACTCTGCTCATTGTTTCTCGCCGGCGCCTGGGATCGAACCCAGGGCCACAGGATCACAAGTTCAGCGTGCTGCTGTCCGCTCGGCCGACCGGCTCCCTTAGGTAGATGAAAGCTATGTATTAAGGGAGGCTGGTAGGCAGACATAAAGGTAGGGAGGGAATGGGCTTGTTGGTAGAGAAGTAGAGACGAGGATTGGGTATTAAATCAAGGTATTACTAATCGTAAACACGTGTATCCTATTACCCAATATAATTAAATCAAAAACTGCTACTGGTCGTTGTTAGTAAACATCAATATTTGCACTAGTAACGTAACTTTTAAACTATTTAACAAAGGAAAGATAAAACCTAGAGTTTCCCCTCTGATGTATTTATTTATTGTGCACCCCGTACTTATCCTGTGAGCGGTAGCGCAAGAAGGATTAGAGAGGAGACAAAGGGTCTTGCCCTTATGAAAGCGTTAAAGGGTTAATCCCTAAATGGCTCAAATATGGGTCACAGTTTAAGATGTAATGCTCTAGTATGTGTCCATGTATGTGTGTCCATGTATATGTGTCCATGTATGTGTGTCCAAACACTTAACTTCATCTTGATCTCTATATAAGCCTAACAACTAGGCATGCTTGTAGCTGTATTTTTGTATTGAATTGTATTCCCCCCCCCCCCCCTAGGCTACAGGTCCCCCCCCTCTCTCTAATCTCTAGAAGGGATTTTTGTATATTACAAATAATGATGATTTGCAGCAAAATTTGAAATTCATTTTGACTTTTTAAGTCGAAAATGTGAGAGAAAAGACTTCATGCCTGGATTGACTAATAGTCGTTTTGCAAGATAATGATATTTGAGATCTGATCATAAAGAAAAAATAGTAATTCATTTGTAACATTTAAACCCAAGTGAAATTTAAACTGACAAAAAACGTATTTAATAAATCTTTTTTTAAATCTTCAATGTCATTATTTGTTTTAGGAAAAAAAATATATATCCCCTGCCAAGATTTCAATTGATCACCTGTAAAAAAAAAATTAAAAATCTTGAAGGCACCAAGGTGTTGAAATAGGAAATTTCTGGAAATGAGGTTTGAAGTTATCTTATTTTTAGAAATTAAATAATACATAAATGAGGTATGAAATAATATTTTTTGGGACTTGGCTGTGAACTAATATTTTTGTTGACATTAGGGCTGGAAAGATTTTTTGTTTGTTTTTTGTTTAGCAAGGGTACAAGGTGGTAAATAAAAAATTTTACACCAAAATTGAAATATTTTTCAAATGAGGATTTAAATCATATTTTTGAAGTCTTAAATTATATTTTTGAGGTCTTAAATTATATTTTTGAGGTCTTAAATTATATTTTTGAGGTCTTAAATCATACTTTTGAGGTCTTAAAAAATATTTTTGAGGCCTTAAATCTTTTGAGGTCTTAAATCATATTTTGAGGTCTTAAATCATATTTTTGAGGTCTTAAATCATATTTTTGAGGTCTTAAATCAGATTTTTGAGGTTTTTAAATCATACTTTTGAGGTCTTAAAAAAAATTTTGAGGTCTTAAATCATACTTTTGAGGTCTTAAATCATACTTTTGAGGTCTTAAATCATACTTTTGAGGTCTTAAGATCTCCCGTCCCTCACTTCATCTTACGAGCAGGCTTAGAGCTTTACCTTCTTAGAGCTCAAGTTTAAACGTTACTCCATTTGTTTTCCCTGGAACACGATCCGGCAATCGCTCTACAGCCAGGCTCCCGCACTTATAAGCGTAATGTAAAAGTGATGTTACGACAAATACAAAAATATTACGATAAAGCAAAGAATACAAAAAATACCTCAAATGAAAGCAAGAGTCAAAATGTGATAAACATCAGTAAAATGATACAATTATTAATTTAATAAATAATAATAATAATTAATAACTAATTACAGCGATAACAGCAGCTCATTCTAACGAAACACATCTTGATGGCGCTATTAGGTAGCCATTAAAGTTAAGAGCTCTCAACCCCCACACTTCAAAGCCATCCCGCAGCCGGCTGACTGATCCCATTTCATACCACCAGTTCCCCCTCACTTAAACTGGCGTCCCAAATGACTGTGTGTGACACTTTTAAAGACAGGAGTCCTTCTAATGACTGGCAGCGGCGATCTGTCAAGAAAGACTGCGCCACCCGCTCGCGTCTAATAATTAAGACGTGACACTTAGGCAACTGCCAACGCCCCCAAGACATAACAGGTTGGACATTAGCCTGTGGGAGAGAACGTGAGAACTTCGTCTCGTGTCCGATTGTTTCGTTGAAGTTCTTGAATGGGGTGGGGGGGGGGGGTGGAGGGGATTAGGAAGGGGGATTTTCGGTGGGGAGGAGAGAGAGAGAGAGAGAGAGAGAGAGAGAGAGAGAGAGAGAGAGAGAGAGAGAGAGAGAGAGAGAGAGAGAGGTGGAAATGGGTATTAGGGGAGGAGCTGGGTATTAGGGGTGGAGTTGGGTATTAGGAGTGGAACTGGGTATTAGTGGTGGAGCTGGGTATTAGCGGTGGAGTTGGGTATTAGGGGTGGAGCTGGGTATTAGGGGTGGAGCTGGGTAATAGGGGTGGAGCTGGGTATTAGGGGTGAAGCTGGGAATTAGTTGAGTATAGGCCAATATCGACCTCTGGAGGCCTATTGAGGCCTAACAATAGCTTATACTCCTTAACCAACAATACTTTAGTCCTAAATACCGTCCAGATTCACGAAGGCGTTACGCAAGCACTTACGAACCTGCACATCTTTTCTCAATGTCTGGCGGCTTTATTTACAATTATTAAACAGTTAATGAGCTCCGGAGCACCAGGAGGCTGTTTATAACAATAACAACTGTTGATTGGCAAGTTTTCATGCTCGTAAACTGTTTAATAAATGTAACCAAAGCCGTCAAAGTTTGAGGAAAGATGTACAGGTTCGTAAGTACTTGCGTAATTGCATCGTGAATCTGGCCCCAGGATTTAAAGTACTCTCCATTATATGTACGACCCTTTGCAGTAGAGAAATTATTAAATATAATTTCTAACAGTCATACTACTTCATTTAAACTTGTCAAAGATCCGGAAACTTACGGATGTTGTTGTTATAGATTCAGCTACTCTGAACAAGCTCCAAGTAGCACGGGCTATGGTGAGCCCGTAGAGGACTTACCTGGCACAGGAGCGGGGCAAGTAGCACGGGCTATGGTGAGCCCGTAGTGGACTTACCTGGCACAGGAGCGGGGCAAGTAGCACGGGCTATGGTGACCCCGTAGTGGACTTACCTGGCACAGGAGCGAGGCAAGTAGCACGGGCTATGGTGACCCCGTAGTGGACTTACCTGGCACAGGAGCGGGGCGTAAACTTACGGAGCTAAGTGTGTATAAACATTGCGCTTGAGTGATCATAGGAAAAACAAAAGAGAATCGCCCCTTTAGCTGAGAGAAATGTTTATTCTGATCCCTTACACAAATACTCTCTTCAAGATCATTTTATATTAAGTTTATATTAACAATTATAAACATTTTTTCAACAAAAGAAATGCTTTAAACACCCGTGTGTGAGATCAGTAACACCAGAACCGTTTGGGCAAGTTGTATATTAGCGTGGGCGTATGAGTGATAGTTGCATAATTTACGTATAAAAAAACTTGGTAATAGCGGGATATAATTTACAGTTCGTTTGTTATAGCCGCGTGGTTATATAAGAAGCGTTCGTTATAACCGCGTGGTGTTCCGTTCGTGCTTAATCATATAGTGTCACGCGTATAGTCTCATCTGACGCACTGCTTCACGCAGGGGGCCCTCGGCCTGGCCTGCGCAGGGGGCCCTCGGCCTGGTCTGCGCATGGGGCCCTCGGCCTGGCCTGCGCAGGGGGCCCTCGGCCTGGCCTGCGCAGGGGGCCCTCGGCCTGGCCTGCGCAGGGGGCCCTCGGCCTGGCCAGCGCAGGGGGCCCTCGGCCTGGCCTGCGCAGGGGGCCCTCGGCCTGGCCTGCGCAGGGGGCCCTCGGCCTGGCCAGCGCAGGGGGCCCTCGGCCTGGCCTGCGCAGGGGGCCCTCGGCCAGGCCAGCGCAGGGGGCCCTCGGCCTGGCCAGCGCAGGGGGCCCTCGGCCTGGCCTGCATAGGGGGCCCTCGGCCAGGCCAGCGCAGGGGGCCCTCGGCCTGGCCTGCGCAGGGGGCCCTCGGCCTGGCCTGCGCAGGGGGCCCTCGGCCTGGCCTGCGCAGGGGGCCCTCGGCCTGGCCTGCACAGGGGGCCCTCGGCCTGGCCTCCGCAGAGGGCCGAGGGCCCTCTTTTTGTTCCTCTCTCTCTCTCTCTCTCTCTCTCTCTCTCTCTCTCTCTCTCTCTCTCTCTCTCTCTCTCTCTCTCTCTCTCTCTCTCTCTCTCTCTCTCTCTCTCTCTCCCTCCCTCTCTCTCAGCCACCTCAACACAGGTGAGGTGACCGAAGTTGAGTGTGTGTGAACGAAGACCTGAGGGCGGGGTGACAGGTGAGGTGGTCAGGGGGGTGATTATTGTCACCCCCACCCCACACAACCCCCCACCCACCCCCACAATCCCCACCCACACATCCTCCGGCCCACCCACCCACCCACCCACAGCGTCGACGGACCTAAAAGCGTTTCCAGGCGGGTTCGGCGATTCCCACAGAGTTTAAGGTGTTTTTATGTATGCAAATTATATATATATATATAAAAAGGTGGGATAAGAGGGTGGTGGAATGTGTGAGTTTTTAATTTTTTTTTTTTTTAGCTCGGGGTTTGTGTTTTTGTGGGTAGGGGGAGGAGGGGGGGGGGGAGGTTACTCATTACCAGCTGAGAGTAATTTGGTGGTCGGTAACTCACCAGAGTGTGAGTCACTCCTGACGCGTGAGTGAACGAGCGTCCTCATGCGTGCCACTCACACCTCATTCACGTACGCGCGCGTGCATGCATGCACGCGCGCGTACACACAAGCGCGCACATGTAGACACGTATGTGTTTTCATTTTCATTATTTTACATTTGCTCAGGTTAAACTCTAACAGCCATTTGTTAACTGTTATCCTTCTCATAATTTTGCCATCATCAGCAAACATGAGAGGAATGAGTCTATACCCTCTGTATATGATCTTCCAGAGTGTATAGGAACATAAGAATAAAGGTAACTGCAGAAGGCCTATTGGCCTATACGAGGCAGCTCCTATTTATAACCACCCAATCCCACTCATGTACATGTCCAACCTACGCTTGAAACAATCAAGGGACCTCACATAGGCGGCATACAGTGATTTAAAACCCTCACTGGAAAATGACCAACTGGAATTGATCATTCACTTAGGAATGAGCATTCCAGATCAGCCATAGAGTTATTAGAAATTTTCAGTGTCAGAGTAGTTAGTAAATGGAATGCATTAGGCAGTGATGTGGTGGAGGCTGACTCCATACACAGTTTCAAATATAGGTATGATAGAGCCCAATAGGCTCAGGAATCTGTACGCCAGTTGATTGACAGTTGAGAGGCGGGCCGAAAGAGCAAAGCTCAACCCCCGCAAACACAACTAGGTGAATACACACACACACGCACACAGTTATGGGGGAGCGGTGGCCGAGCGGACAGCACGCTGGATACGTGATCCTGTGGTCCCGGGTTCGATCCCAGGCGCCGGCGAGAAACAATGGGCAGTTTCTTTCACCCTATGCCCCCGTTATCTAGCAGCAAATAGGTACCTGGGAGTTAGTCGGCTGTCACGGGCTGCTTCCTGAGGTGTGTGTGTGATGTGGAAAAAAATAGTAGTTTAAAAAAATAGAGGTAATTTGTAGTGGTTGAGCCCCATGCACAGATACCGTATGTAAGATAGGGATAGATTAGTGCGTAGTATAATGAGAGGAGAGCAGAGTGGGGAACATAATATCTGATTTTAAAGAGTATACCGACCGTTTTTTAGTCTTATTTGGCTATGTGCAGAGAGCCGGTCGGCCGAGCGGACAGCACACTGGTCTTGTGATCCTGTGGTCCCGGGTTCGATCCCGGGCGCCGGTGAGAAAGAATGGGCAGAGTTTCTTTCACCCTATGCCCCTGTTACCTAGCAGTAAAATAGGTACCTGGGTGTTAGTCAGCTGTCACGGGCTGCTTCCTGGGGGTGGACGCCTGGTCGAGGACCGGGCCGCGGGGACACTAAAGCCTCGAAATCATCTCAAGATAACCTCAAGATAAACTCAAGATGTGTTTTATGTGGGTGCTTGGAGTTGAGTCCAAGGAACTTCGCTTTGTTTTTATTGGTAATATTAACATTATCTGAAATTGAATCTGATTTGACGATTTGCTAGCAAATAAAATGTAGAAGTTTTTTTCTATGTTTAGTGTAAGTTTGTTAGTTGACATCCATGAGTGGACTATTTTGAATTCACTGTTGACAATATTATTTAGTGTGTGGGGGGGGGGGCGGAGGGTCAGAATAAACAAAGGTAGTATCGTCTACAAATAGGTTTAAAAATGTTAGAAACATTTGGCAAATCATTGATGTATATAAGAAATAGGAGAGGTCCCAAGATGCTGCCCTGTGGCACCCCTACTACCAGTCTCCGTGGTGCAGTGGTAAGACACTCGCCTGGCGTTCCGCGAGCGCTATGTCATGGGTTCGTATCCTGGCCGGGGAGGATTTACTGGGCGCAAATCCTTAACTGTAGCCTCTGTTTAACTCAACAGTAAAATGTGTACTTGGTTGTAACAACGATTCTTCGCGGCGGGGATCGTATTCCAGGGACCTGCCCGAAACTCTACGCGTACTAGTGGCTCTACAAGAATGTAACAACTCTTGTATATATCTCAAAACAAAAAAGTGGTAAAGTGGAGGATGTTATAATCCCACAATTTAAGTGGGATTGTGTCTTTTTTTTTTCTTTCTCCTTTCCTGCTACAGGAATTTGTCTCATTTTGTACCACTGTAAAGAATGGTTTTCCTCATAGATTTACCCCTGGGTGGGTTAAATTCCAGAAGCCACCCCTGGTGTATGTCCTATATGCCACCCCTGGAGTATGTCCTATATGCCACCCCTGGAGTATGTCCTATATGCCACCCCTGGAGTATGTCCTATATGCCACC
The DNA here is from genome assembly GCF_040958095.1 of Procambarus clarkii. Taxonomy (NCBI): domain Eukaryota; kingdom Metazoa; phylum Arthropoda; class Malacostraca; order Decapoda; family Cambaridae; genus Procambarus; species Procambarus clarkii. The sequence continues at coordinate 17,161,420 of NC_091205.1, forward strand.
CCTGGAGTATGTCCTATATGCCACCCCTGGAGTATGTCCTATATGCCACCCCTGGAGTATGTCCTATATGCCACCCCTGGTGTATATCCTATATGCCACCCCTGGAGTATGTCCAATATGCCACCCCTGGAGTATGTCCTATATACCACCCATGGAGTATGTCCAATAAATACCACCCCCATTTTCCTATATCATAGTCCTCCTTCGTTTCAGTTATATTAATAATTAACATGCTTTCATTCTCTCCCTCTTTAGCCTCTAGTGTTGAATATTCTATGGCAAAATAGAGGCAACTGAGGGTAGTTCCTGTTTGATGTTCTCATTGTCCTCCTCTGGAGTGAACAGCATTCTAACCTTGCCAAATAATTTTTCCAGCTTACCACCATTTATTGTTAATTACTTAACATGTCTAGCCTTGCCTGGTGATCTCTCTCCCCTTCCCAATTCCCCAATTTTCTTCTGTGTTTCCGCTTCTACATTTGTTTTTCTTCAAAAGTCGAGCACAATACGGGAAAGTTGTTTGATTCTACGTCTACCAGCTTTTCTCTCCATGTCCTTTACCCCCCTCTCTCTCGGGTCCATTGTCTCGCAGTCAACTTGGAGATGACTCAAGTGCCCCATTACTACCATCTTTGCCCTCAGTCTTTATGTAATATTCCTGCCGTAAGGGAAGAATATATACATGAGAACTTTGTCGTATGCTTTCTTGTCTGGTGTGTGATTTTCTATGGGGGTTGTAAACCCCCGACAACACCACATTTTCTCCCTTCATTAAACACTTCCCGGAGAGTTGTCGGGTAATTGTTTTCCTCCTTAATATCACGCATTTCAAAAGCCTTGTTCGAATGAAGCAACAGTATCGCACTTTTCGTCCACTTTTACCTATTACTACTTCCTCTTACCTAATATGATAATCTGGGTAATATTGCATCAGTAATTATTAACGTTATTTTAGTCTCCGATACTGCTATTACATCATTGTCCTTCAGCCGAGCCACTGGATTGGCTCGGCTGTATGAGTAAGATGAGGTCGGTGGAGTAGGTCAAAGAATAGGCCTAGATGAATCAAGTAGGCCTACAGCTCTCCTGTAGCTGGGCTTAGTGGTCTCCTTCCGCACTGATGACAACGCACTTCACAGAATCAATAACTCATCGCAGACGTTATCATTCTCTAGCAGAGGTTATCATTCTCTAGCAGAGGTTATCATTCTCTAGCAGAGGTTATCATTCTCTAGCAGAGGTTATCATTCTCTAGCAGAGGTTATCATTCTCTAGCAGACGTTATCATTCTCTAGCAGAGGTTATCATTCTCTAGCAGAGGTTATCATTCTCTAGCAGAGGTTATCATTCTCTAGCAGAGGTTATCATTCTCTAGCAGAGGTTATCATTCTCTAGCAGAGGTTATCATTCTCTAGCAGAGGTTATCATTCTCTAGCAGAGGTTATCATTCTCTAGCAGACGTTATCATTCTCTAGCAGAGGTTATCATTCTCTAGCAGAGGTTATCATTCTCTAGCAGAGGTTATCATTCTCTAGCAGAGGTTATCATTCTCTAGCAGACGTTATCATTCTCTAGCAGAGGTTATCATTCTCTAGCAGAGGTTATCATTCTCTAGCAGACGTTATCATTCTCTAGCAGAGGTTATCATTCTCTAGCAGAGATAATCATCCAGCGTTCGCTTCTCTGTCATGATGGTTTAGGCAATCATGTCAATGAATACTAACATCACCCTTAATAAGGAGTTTATAGTGTTTATCTACCTCCTCGACAAATCGTCTGGCCTTGATTTGTTTACGAAATTATACACACACCCGGGAGGGACACTCAGACGACCAGGACCTGGGCCCAGATTCACGAAGCAGTTACGCAAGTACTTACGAACGTGTACATCTTTCCTCAATCTTTGACGGCTTTGGTTACATTTATTAAACAGTTTACAAGCATGAAAACTTGCCAATCAACTGTTGTTATTGTTATAAACAGCCTCCTGGTGCTTTGGAGCTCATTAACTGTTTAATAATTGTAAACAAAATCGCCAAAGATTGAGAAAAGATGTACAGATTCGTAAGTGCTTGCGTAACTGCTTCGTGAATCTGGCCCCTGATTGACAAATGAGAGAGAGAGAGAGAGAGAGATATATATACAAGAGTTGTTACATTCTCGTACAGCCACTAGTACGCGTAGCGTTTCGGGCAGGTCCCTGGAATACGATCCCCCGCCGCGAAGAATCGTTTTTTCATCCAAGTACACATTTTACTGTTGCGTTAAACAGAGGCTACAGTTAAGGAATTGCGCCCAGTAAATCCTCCCCGGCCAGGATACGAACCCATGACATAGCGCTCGCGGAACGCCAGGCGAGTGTCTTACCACTACACCACGGAGACTGCTTACCACTACACCACAGAGATGACCCGGATCTAATGGCTAAGAGGTGCGTGGGTGTAACTGTGATGAGAGAGGTCGATATAGTAGCATCTCTCCTCTCACCGTGTTCACTACAGCCTGGTTGTAATATAGGCCTATGCTCTTCCGGCTGTTGTAGGCCTGCATCATTTTTTGTAACCTCTTGCTGTACACCGACAACATGTTATCATACATACAGATTCGAGAACTGCCATTGAAACATTGCAACAAGAACACATATGTGATAACATCAACCTGATCACAAATGTCATATCATTAATGCAAACACTCAAACGACAAGGCCGTCGGGTACTCATCAATTGGGTGCCAAGTCATGTGGGAATAATAGGAAATAACATTGCAGACGAAGCTGCAAAACTTGCATCTAAGAGATGAAATATAGACATTTACATACCACCAAGTCTATCACAGATTAAGAAAGTAATTATAAATAGAGCAAATACAAAAGATGTACAGTGACCACGACACAGCAGTTACAACATCAGGATCTGCGGGTTGGTACAAGAATTCAACCAACTACGAACCACTTAGTTTGATGAAAGGGAGCAGTAGAGCAACAGAAGTACACTTACATCACATCAGGCTTGGATACCCATGTGCATGGGAAATAGGCTTACAGGTTCCGGAAGATGAGAGGAAATGTCAACACTGTGGAAAAATGCCCGACAGACCACTGGAACATTATCTATCACAGTGCACAGTTACAACCACAACAGACCACTGGAACATTATCTAACACAGTGCACAGTTACAACCACAACAGACCACTGGAACATTATCTATCACAGTGCACAGTTACAACCACAACAGACCACTGGAACATTATCTAACACAGTGCACAGTTACAACCACAACAGACCACTGGAACATTAACTAACACAGTGCACAGTTACAACCACAACAGACCACTGGAACATTATCTAACACAGTGCACAGTTACAACTACAACAGACCACTGGAACATTATCTAACACAGTGCACAGTTACAACCACAACAGACCACTGGAACATTATCTAACACAGTGCACAGTTACAACCACAACAGACCACTGGAACATTATCTAACACAGTGCACAGTTACAACTACAACAGACCACTGGAACATTATCTAACACAGTGCACAGTTACAACCACAACAGACCACTGGAACATTATCTAACACAGTGCACAGTTACAAATCCATTAAGATTTCAACTTAGATTCAACAGAGCAGAAGAAGTTTGTTAAACACATGGGACAAAATCTTACTGAAGCGACCATACGAGTCATAAATACTCACATACTCCGCCCAAGTCAAACAGGACAGATAGGATACATAGGATCCCCAGGATACATAGACAGTATCATGGGGACACAGACAGTATCGCGGGACACAGACAGTAAAGACTGACAGTCATGAATATCGTGATGATAAACAGTTAAGTGTCAGCGAAGCCCAACAGTTTTGTGATCATTAATCATTTTGGTTTTCTATTATCTGGACCCAAAAAAATAATCACAGTTCGATCCCCCTGTAATCTGCACCTCCCTCGTAATTTCCGTGATCCGGGGTCTTATTTTACATGTAATTTACATGCGTTTTACACTGGCGTAAATCACTTGAAGGGGGGGGGGGGTAAATGTGTTTCCTCTTGAACTCTGCCAAAGGTGTTCTGTGAGAGAGTGACTTTATTTTCGAGTCATTAGCAAAGGTGCGCTTGTTTACAGAGGTCAGCAGCTGGGTGGCCGGTATGTGTAAATCGTTTACAAGAGTTTGCAGACGGTAAGTGTCCGACTCGGAGTTCTAGTTCGATGTGTGTGTGTCGTCTTTTTTTCCTGTCCGGACACTGGACGGTTCTGTCCGGACTCTGGACGGTTCTGTCCGGACACTGGACGGTCCTGTCCGGATTCTGGACGGTTCTGACCGGACACTGGATGGTCCTGTCCGGATTCTGGACGGTTCTGTCCGGACACTGGACGGTCCTGTCCGGACTCTGGACGGTCCTGTCCGGACTCTGGACGGTTCTGTCCGGAGTCTGGACGGTTCTGTCCGGACTCTGGACAGAGGTTTTGGCCGATACACACCAGAGTATTAGACAGTTGAAAATGCTTCTTGGTGAGCATTTTATGCTGAGTACTGGGTAAAAGGGGATCGACTGGGCACATTACTAATCATAAATCATCATTGTAATGCTTATTTAATAACTCTTCTTTCACTTTTATATGAGATGAGTTATTCCATTTCATCCACGTTATTCTGACTGATTCTCAGAATAATGATAGGTTGTGAGCCTATATAGGCCTATAGGTCTATAGGCCTATAGGTCTCTCTCCTGTGCCATAGACTCCAGGCCTGCCAGGGCTGTCAGGGCTCAGGTGTTTGGAATTTAACGTTTATCATGAGACAAAAACTTACAAAAAACGTAATTAAATTTAACATTTATATGCTTTGAAAGCTCACAAAAAAAAATTATCTTTCAATTAAGGAGCTAAAAGGTGCCATTTTATCTTGACGATGACATGGGGCTCCTGATGCCTGAGTGACACTCCTGTGACAGCTGTCACTCCTCTGACACCTGTCACTCATGCCTTCACCTGTCACTCATGCCTTCACGAGTACTGACGAGAATTAACGGCAACTAACGGTAGCTAGTTGCCGTTAATTCGTTCCGTAAGCTAGCGGAAACTAACGGAAAGACACACACATACGGTAATTCACTCAAACATTAAAGATGATTTTTTCCCAATTTAATAAACGATTTTTTTTTGTTAAACGATAAACTCCCCTCCCCCCCCCCCCCACCACCCCCCATCCCCCCACCCCCGTCCAGTCGAGTAGACAGCTGTATACAACAAGCGACTCAATACACCAGAACCTTAAGACCCAAAATTCACTGCTTTGGTTCCAATATTTATTTTTTACCATTTATTAAATTTTATGTTAAAAAATAAAGATGCTTCGTGACCGGTTCATCACCTCGGCTCCTCCTGGAGACCGCTGATGCTGTGACGTCTTAAGAGCCGGGAGATGAACGCTGAGATGCTGGTTGCCATGGAGACTATTTCTGAGGCTTTGGGAGTTAGGAAATGTTACGGGAAATAGATCGTGACGCTTTTGTTACCGTCAATGACAGGATGAGGTGTTTTTCGATCCGCAAAATTCGATTCTCTGCCGGGGATCGAACCCTGCAGAGGTTCGCTAGGACTACGACCTCAGATGTTCACTCAGCCGCGAGGTCCTTAGATGTGAAGGGGCTCCTAGGCCCCTACCCCTCGAGCGGTAGGTGTGTGTATGTGTGTGTGTGTGTATGTGTGTGTGTGTGTGTGTGTGTGTGTGTGTGTGTGTGTGTGTGTGTGTGTGTGTGTGTGTGTGAGGCGGGGTCCAAGAGCTGAGAGCCAATCCTGCAGGCACAACTAGTAAACACACAAAGACACATACACATTGAAATACATACAGCTTATAGAGGCACGTATAAATAGAATAACGTTAAAGACACTTCAAAACCTACATGAGACGAGTTCAAGAGTATGCAGCGCATCCCCTCCCCCCACCACCACAAGGTACATAAATCGAAACTTGAAAACAGACAGACGTTTACAGCGAGACGTCCCAGAAGATTGTGTGACTGTTTTTTTTTCTACTGTCAACATGCTTTGAATAAAATAAGTAATACAATAGAGTTTAATTATTTTCTTACAGAAACCAAATAAAAATAAATATATATATAAACTTAGGAAGTTGCATAGTTAAGAACATTTTCGAACATGTTCCGAACATTTTTCGAACGAATGTGGCCCGAGAACCTGTACGAAACTACTACTTTTGACATTTCTAAAATTTCGGTCAGCCAATGGCTCTAAAAATTTGTCTTTGGGACTGCAGCATGTAGTTTATTGTGCACCCCGTACTCATGCTGCGAGCGGTAGTTTATTGTGCACCCCGTACTCATGCTGCGAGCGGTAGTTTATTGTGCACCCCGTACTCATGCTGCGAGCGGTAGTTTATTGTGCACCCCGTACTCATGCTGCGAGCGGTAGTTTATTGTGCACCCCGTACTCATGCTGTGAGCGGTAGTTTATTGTGCACCCCATACTCATGCTGTGAGCGGTAGTTTATTGTGCACCCCATACTCATGCTGCGAGCGGTAGTTTATTGTGCACCCCATACTCATGCTGCGAGCGGTAGTTTATTGTGCACCCCGTACTCATGCTGTGAGCGGTAGTTTATTGTGCACCCCGTACTCATGCTGTGAGCGGTAGTTTATTGTGCACCCCATACTCATGCTGTGAGCGGTAGTTTATTGTGCACCCCATACTCATGCTGTGAGCGGTAGTTTATTGTGCACCCCATACTCATGCTGTGAGCGGTAGTTTATTGTGCACCCCATACTCATGCTGCGAGCGGTAGTTTATTGTGCACCCCGTACTCATGCTGTGAGCGGTAGTTTATTGTGCACCCCATACTCATGCTGTGAGCGGTAGTTTATTGTGCACCCCATACTCATGCTGTGAGCAGTAGTTTATTGTGCACCCCATACTCATGCTGTGAGCAGTAGTTTATTGTGCACCCCATACTCATGCTGCGAGCGGTAGTTTATTGTGCACCCCGTACTCATGCTGTGAGCGGTAGTTTATTGTGCACCCCATACTCATGCTGTGAGCGGTAGTTTATTGTGCACCCCATACTCATGCTGTGAGCAGTAGTTTATTGTGCACCCCATACTCATGCTGTGAGCAGTAGTTTATTGTGCACCCCATACTCATGCTGTGAGCAGTAGTTTATTGTGCACCCCATACTCATGCTGTGAGCAGTAGTTTATTGTGCACCCCATACTCATGCTGTGAGCAGTAGTTTATTGTGCACCCCATACTCATGCTGTGAGCAGTAGTTTATTGTGCACCCCATACTCATGCTGCGAGCGGAAGTTTATTGTGCACCCCATACTCATGCTGCGAGCGGAAGTTTATTGTGCACCCCATACTCATGCTGCGAGTGGAAGTTTATTGTGCACCCCATACTCATGCTGTGAGCGGAAGTTTATTGTGCACCCCATACTCATGCTGCGAGCGGTAGTTTATTGTGCACCCCGTACTCATGCTGTGAGCGGTAGTTTATTGTGCACCCCATACTCATGCTGCGAGCGGTAGTTTATTGTGCACCCCATACTCATGCTGCGAGCGGTAGTTTATTGTGCACCCCATACTCATGCTGTGAGCGGTAGTTTATTGTGCACCCCATACTCATTCTGTGAGCGGTAGCGCAAAAAAGATGACAGAGGGCATAAAAGTTCCCAATCAATTCATCACCTGGTGTTGTTTACTCTGACAATGTCACCTAATCTACACATCTTATAATTTTAGTCACAGGCAGCAACCAACTTTTTGCTCTGATACATCTATAATCTTGCAGTACATCAGTATACATTGGAGGTAAATCTTTTGTGTTTACACTGAATAATTGTACGTTTTTAGGGTTATGTGAGTGATTAAGTGATACTTTTTACGGTTCTTGGTCTATATTCTATACATCTGATAATATATAAGTATTAATTATATATATATATATATATATATATATATATATATATATATATATATATATATATATATATATATATATATATATTCGTTCTGGCTACTACCTAGTAGCCAGAACGCACTTCTCAGCCTACTATGCAAGGCCCGATTTGCCTAATAAGCCAAGTTTTCATGAATTGTTTTTCGACTACCTAACCTACCTAACCTAACCTAACCTAACTTTTTCGGCTACCTAACATAACCTAACCTATTAAGATAGGTTAGGTTAGGTTAGGTAGGGTTGGTTAGGTTCGGTCATATATCTACATTAATTTTAACTCCAATAAAAAAAATTGACCTCATACATAATGAAATGGGTAGCTTTATCATTTCATAAAAAAAAAATTGAGAAAATATATTAATTCAGGAAAACTTGGCTTATTAGGCAAATCGGGCCTTGCATAGTAGGCCGAGTACGACGTTCTGGCTACTAGGTACAACATATATATATATATATATATATATATATATATATATATATATATATATATATATATATATATATATATATATATATATATATATATTTATTTATTTTTAAGATGAATAGGAAAACCAGGGATATACTGAACATCTTGTTTCAGATTCTTTACTTTAAAATGCATAACGTTTCGAATACTTCTCGTATTCATCATCAGATCTAAAAGAAAAAACAGAAATCACAATCAAATAACTGGTAAACAAAGAACTCATACTGAATACAATTGCCTATCAAAGAAAGGAAAATGATTAAAAAACAAAACACTTAAGCTTACTTAAAGTGATCAATACAAATAAAACTTATTAACTGTCACATAGATAAAAGTTAATTCAAAAAATCCATTAAATTACAAGAGGAATTTTATAACTACTAAAACAAACCATTCTATTAAACTTAGGCGAAGTAATCAACAGGAGTGAAACTTGATAGTTAACACATAGACACTAAACACTATTACATATATTCATATAGTGACTACAATTCCACAAAATATGTATATAAAATACATACTGAATAAGCGACAATTATAAAGTACTAACCAAAATCTTATAAAAACTCAAATATTAAACAAATCTAAATACCAAAAAATGTATTATATATCCTAAATAAAAAGATTATAATAATGTACAATGTCAAGACTTAAAATAAGTAAGAAAGGGCAAAGACATGGTAAACTATAGAAAATTTATAATAAAATTAAACTACCAGAATGAACTATAAATCAAATTACAAGGCCTACTGTGCCCTGTAATTTGATTACAATGTAATCAAATTGTACAATGTTCAATTGTACAGTGTACAATTGAACAGCTGAAAGGTTGCTATTTAACAGAGGCCGCAGCTCCTTTATATATAAGGATTCCATTACTCTCCAATCTGACTGGCCATTCATACAAGTGTCCAGAATTTTAAAATCAGATTCCAGCAGAGAATGATCAAACTCATAACAATGGTTTCTAATCTCCGAAAATGCTGGTTTAGACAATGGTAATCCAGTCCTAAAAGATACTCCCCGGTGCTCAAGTAGATTTTGGTTAGTTCTAGGTTCGGAACTAGAAAATGATTAAAAAACGATCTACTTTAAATGATTAAAGTAGATTTTGGTTAGTACTTTATAATTGTCGTTTATTCTGTATGTATTTTATATACATATTTTGTGGAATTGTAGTCACTATATGAATATATGTAATAGTGTTTCGTATCTATGTGTTAACTATCAAGTTTCACTTCTGTTGACCACTTCGCGTAAGTTTAATAGAATGGTTTGTTTTAGTAGTTATAAAATTCCTCTTGTAATTTAATGGATTTTTTGAATTAACTTTTATCTATGTGACAGTTAATAAGTTTTATTTGTATTGATCACTTTAAGTAAGCTTAAGTGTTTTGTTTTTTAATCATTTTCCTTTCTTTGATAGGCAATTATATTCAGTATGAGTTCTTTGTTTACCAGTTATTTGATTGTGATTTCTGTTTTTTCTTTTAGATCTGATGATGAATACGAGAAGTATTCGAAACGTTATGCATTTTAAAGTAAAGATTCTGAAACAAGATGTTCAGTATATCCCTGGCTTTCCTATTCATCTTAAAAATAAGATTCCCGAAGGGAACATCGATCATAAATATATATATATATATATATATATATATATATATATATATATATATATATATATATATATATATATATATATATATTGTGTGTGTGTGTGTGTGTGTGTGTGTGTAAATCACGAAAATTAACACGTGATGAAAAATGTGACAGTGTCAGACCACGGAGGAAGAACTGAAACAGGAATTTCCTTAAGTTCTTTCGTATATTAATACATCTTCAGAAGGAATGAATCTTCATTTCTTATGAAGATGTAGTTATATACGAAAGTACTTAAGGAAATTCCTGTTTCACTTCTTCCTCCGTGGTCTGACACTGTCACATATATATATATATATATATGGCACTTCTCTTCTAGAAGTGAAATGTGGATACAGTGCAAGAATTTCAGTTATTTTTTATTTTGTAGGAAAATGGTCTGTCATTTCATTCATCGTGAGTATAGAACTGTTTTTAAATTGGCTCATTTTTGTTTCCAGACTAAGATAAAATGCTCTAGTTTTTGTCCTTGTCTTTGTCCACACAATTTACGATACATAGATCTATATTCCAGCCGAACTTTGAAGAGATACTTGTAGCTGAGTCTTCCTCGAGCTGAGACAACGTCTGTTAGTCTGCTGGTTTTGTTACTTGTTGCAAACAATTGTTTTTTGTGATACAATTGATTGACACCTGTTTGATGGGGTTCTGGGAGTTCTTCTACTCCCCGAGGCCAGGCTTGACTTGTGAGAGATTGGTCCACCAGGCTGTTGCTTAGTCGCAGGCCCACATACCCACCACAGCCCGGTTGGTCCGGCACTCCTTGGAGAATATTATCTAGTTTTCTCGCTGGGAGGACGTTGAACAACCGCGGACCTCTGATGTTTATACAATGTTCTCTGATTGTGCCTATGGCACCTCTGCTCTTCACTGGTTCTATTCTGCATTTTCTTCCATATCGTTCACTCCAGTACATTGTTATTTTACTGTGTAGATTTGGGATCTGGTCCTCCAGTATAATTCCACGTGTATATTATTTGATATCTCTCTCGTCTTCTTTCCAGTGAGTATATTTGGAGAGCTTTGAGACGATCCCAATAATTTAGGTGTTTTATCTCGTCTATGCGTGCCGTATATGTTCTCTGTATTCCCTCTATTTCAGCAATCTCTCCTGCTCTGAAGGGGGAAGTGAGTACTGAGCAGTACTCGAGACGGGACAACACAAGTGACTTGAAGAGTACAACCACTATGATGGGATCCCTGGATTTGAAAGTTCTCGTAATCCATCCTATCATTTTTCTGGCTGACGCAATATTTGCTTGGTTATGCTCCTTAAACGTTAGGTCGTTAGACATTATTATTCCCAAATCCTTAACGTGCTGCTTTCCTACTATGGGCAGATTTGATTGTGTTTTGTACCCTGTATTATGTTTAAGGTCCTCATTTTTACCGTACCTGAGTACCTGGAATTTATCACCGTTAAACATCATGTTACTTTCTGTTGCCCAGTCGAAAAACTTTATTAATATCTGCTTGAAGTTTTTCAATGTCTTCAGCAGAGGTAATTTTCATGATGATTTCTGTGTCATCTGCAAAGGATGACACGAAGCTGTGACTTGTATTTTTGTCTATATCAGATATGAGAATAAGGAAAAGCAGCGGTGCAAGGACTGTACCCTTGTACTGAAAAGCAGCGTTGCAAAGACTGTACCTTTGTACTGAAAAGCAGCGGTGCAAAGATTGTGACAATGAATGGATCTTCTGGTTCCTGTTTGCATTATTCCACTTCAAATTCATCAAAGATTTCTCGCTTAATGTCACTTTTTAGATCTGATGTTTGTTGTTTTAGATTCAGCTACTGGGAACAAAAATTTCCAAGTAGCACGGGCTATGGTGAGCCCGTAGTGGACTTACCTGGCACAGGAGCGGTGCTGGAACTCTGTGATGATTTAGATCTGTTTAATAGCCCAAGTTTACATTGAATATTTGAGCTCTGAATGTAGGTCCTCATAGAAGGCCTATCGCGGGAATTCTTAAGGTTAAACTGATCGTCTCCTGGCAATAGGCCTATTCAGTGACTACGTCAGAATGGGTTTGGTCCCCACTTAGAATGCAAGCGAAATGCCTATATACAGTAGGCTGTATAGATATTTTTAAACTGTATACTATCACTTAAACTGTATACTATCACTTAAACTGTATACTATCACTTAAACTGTATACTATCACTTAAACTGTATACTATCACTTAAACTGTATACTATCACTTAAACTGTATACTATCACTTAAACTGTATACTATCACTTAAACTGTATACTATCACTTAAACTGTATACTATCACTTAAACTGTATACTATCACTTAAACTGTATACTATCACTTAAACTGTATACTATCACTTAAACTGTATACTATCACTTAAACTGTATACTATCACTTAAACTGTATACTATCACTTAAACTGTATACTATCACTTAAACTGTATACTATCACTTAAACTGTATACTATCACTTAAACTGTATATTTGTCACAAGAGTTTTTTTTAATTTAATGCATCAGTTTCTTAAATAATATTAGGGTGAAGTTGCTGAATTAATACGTCGCTGTGTTTAGGTAGTGTTATATATAGTTATCTTGAGGTTATCTTGAGATGATTTCGGGGCTTAGCGTCCCCGAGGCCCGGTCCTCGACCAGGCCTCCTGTTTGTTACACCCCCCCTAGGAAGCAACCCCTAGCAGCTGTCTAACTCCTAGGTATTTATTTTACTGCTAGGTAACAGGGGGCATAGGATGAAAGAAACTCTGCCCATTGTTTCTCACCGGCGCCTGGGATCGAACCCGGGACCACAGGATCACAAGTCCAGCGTGCTGTCCGCTCGGCCGACCAGCTCCCAAACGCCGCTACTTAAGCTACAGCATTTGCTCGCTGACCAATCAGGAGGCCTGGTCGACGACCGGGCCGCGGGGACGCTAAGCCCCGGAAGCACTTCAAGGTAAGGGCTAATGTAAACTCTATCTTCAGTTCTGGTGAACTCCGAGACGCGCGGGAAACCTTTTTGGTGCAAGTTTACCCGTGAATGTCTTGCTTTTTCTGAACACTATACAGTATACAGAGTCAGTATACAGAGTTCTGCACGGTAGACAGTTTACAGGGAGGTCGAATTTACTGTCCTTTTTTCTCCTGTTCCGTCGTGCCAGCCCGTCTATGCTGGCCTGTGACAGCGATCATTTGCATATGGCAATTGCTTGCAAGATCCGGTGATGGTTTGAACTGCATTTTTTTGCAGTCTTGTTGCTTTCCTTGTTGATGACGTCATCAACAAGGAAACTCGTTCACGACATCAAATTGTGAATGAATTTTATATTTAATCATAATTGCTAATTAGCAGATATTAAACATAATAAAATAAATGTCATTTTGTTAATTTTTTTATTTTTATTTATTTATCCCCCCCCCCCCAACCCCCCCCCCCCCCCCCCCATTAAAATAGATTTTTCAAGTTGATTGTGTCATATCATTTAAATGTTGCAACAATTAATTAAATGTAAGTAAACTACTCTTGACTATTCCACTCAAAATAATTAGCTAAAATAATAGTGATAATATTTCACTGGGGTCAATGGTAGCTAAGAGAGATGGGAATGAGAGCGGAGAAGAGAGAGAGAGAGAGAGAGAGAGAGAGAGAGAGAGAGAGAGAGAGAGAGAGAGAGAGTAAAAGCGGATGATTGAGAAGACGAAGAAGAGAGAGAAAATAAAATCGAATAAAAACGTGGCAGGAGAAAAAGGTGTGACAGACAGACGGAGAGAGAGAAACCAGGATAAAAATACAGAGCAAAAACAGTCGCAATAAAACATGGAAACTGAGAGAAGGAGATCAGGTAACCAGCGTCCCATTTACAGCCTTTTACACACGTTTATATATATATATATATATATATATATATATATATATATATATATATATATATATATATATATATATATATGTCGTACCTAGTAGCCAGAACGCACTTCTCGGCCTACTATGCAAGGTCCGATTTGCCTAATAGGCCGAGTGATTTTTTTCAATAATTGTTTTCAAAATAGTTTATTTAAATTATTATTATTATATTATATTAAGACCATAATTTATTGACTTAGTTGTGTTAGTTTAGGTTAGGTTAGGTTAGGTTAGGTTAGGTTAGGTTAGGTTAGGTTAGGTTAGGTAGGGTTGGCTAGGTTCGGTTATATATCTACGTTAGTTTTAACTCAAATTTAAACAAATTAATTTATGCATAATGAAATGGACAGATTTATCATTTCATAAGAAAAAATTTGGAAAAATATATAAATTCAGGAAAACTTGGCTTATTAGGCAAATCGGACCTTGCATAGTAGGCCAAGTACGACGTTCTGGCTACTAGTAGGTACAATATATATATATATATATATATATATATATATATATATATATATATATATATATATATATATATATATATATATATATATATATATGTCGTACCTAGTAGCCAGAACGCACTTGTCAGCCTACTATGCAATGCCCGATTTGCCTAATAAGCCAAGTTTTCCTGAATTAATATATTTTCTCTAATTTTTTTCTTATGAAATGATAAAGCTACCCATTTCATTATGTATGAGGTCAATTTTTTTTATTGGAGTTAGAATTATCGTAGATATATGACCGAACCTAACCAACCCTACCTAACCTAACCTAACCTATCTTTGTAGGTTAGGTTAGGTTAGGTAGCCGAAAAAGTTAGGTTAGGTTAGGTAGGTTAGGTAGTCGAAAAACAATTAATTCATGAAAACTTGGCTTATTAGGCAAATCGGGCCTTGCGTAGTAGGCTGAGAATAGCGTTCTGGCTACTAGGTACGATATATATATATATATATATATATATATATATATATATATGTATGTGTGTGTGTGTGTGTGTGTGTGTGTGTGTGTGTGTGTGTGTGTGTGTGTGTGTGTGTGTGAGAAAGCTGCATGAACGCGCAAGCCATATATCGCTAAGAACTCTTTGACCCGGCCAGGTACTGTGTACGTTTAGGGGTGATCCTGGACGGCATGGGTTCGAATCCTGGCCGGGTCAAAGAGTTCTTAGTGATATATATATATATATATATATATATATATATATATATATATATATATATATATATATATATATGATCATTTAAATCATTACAGACAACCCCATATACTCATAGATAGGTTACCTACACACACACACACACACACACACACACACACACACACACACACACACACACACACACACACACACACACACACACACACCATTGCAAATCTTGTAATGCTATCATTCTACATGAGCACTCTACTTATTTCTAACGCCTAGCTAGACAGACTTGACCACTACACCGTCACAATACAGCACATATTCACATATAATGTGAACATGTGAACAACTCCTTACGTTCAACCAAAGGGGGTATTATGAACAAGGAACATTTTTACCCACCTGCACTAACCGACACCATGGCCTCTGGCCTCTCAATGTACGGCTCGATTTTCATCAGTGTAAGTTGTTAGTTATGGCACTGTCCGAGTCCTCACAACACTATACACAACCCTCAAAGGTTGTGTGTGTGTGTGTGTTGGGAATCACGAGAAGGTTATCAAGTTATAATTTCATAGTTCTTTAAATATTTTTGTTTCAACACTGAGGCGCTGCAGATTTTGGACAAATGTTACATTCATGTC
>NC_091205.1:17177705-17187705 GCF_040958095.1 Procambarus clarkii
TCCCCTTGTTCGTGTCCCACCCGTGCTAAAGAGCTTGTCTTTGTCCACCCTGTCAATTCCCCAGAGAATTTTGTAGGTGGTTATCATGTCTCCCCTTACTCTTCTGTCTTCCAGAGACGTGAGTTTCAGCTCCTTTAGCCTTTCCTCGTAGCTCATACCTCTCAGTTCCGGGACGAGTCTGCTGGCATACCGCTGAATCTTCTCTAACTTTGTCTTATGTTTAACTAGGTATGGACTCCAGGCTGGAGCTGCATATTCCAGGGTTGGTCTGACATAAGTGGTATACAGGGTCCTGAACGATTCCTTACGCAAGTTTCTAAAGGCAGTTCTTATGTTGGCCAGTCTAGCATATGCCGCTGATGATATCCTTTTGATGTGTCTCTCTGGGGACAAGTTCGGTGTGATATCAACCCCCAGATCCTTCTCTCTATTTGACTCTGGCAGGATTTCACCTCCCAGATGGTACCTTGTGTTCAGCCTTCTGCTCCTTCGCCTAATTTCATTACTTTGCACTTTCCTGAGTTGAACTTTAGTAGCCATTTTCTAGACCACTACTCCAGCCTGTCCAGGTCGTCCTGTAGTCTCTGTCTATCTATGTGTGTGTGTGTGTGTGTGTGTATATGTGTGTGTGTGTGTGTGTGTGTGTGTGTGTGTGTGTGTGTGTGTGTGTGTGTGTGTGTGTGTGTGTACACACACACACACATCATAATTACGAATACTTTTTGGCTTCTAATTATCCTAATTAATCTTTTACTCAAGAGACATTATTTTCAACGAGACGTTACCGGAAGCGAGGTCTGTGAGGAGTGAGAGTGTGTGACGGAGGCGGGAGATGAGGCTCCGAGGGATGTCCACAGCATCCCTGAGATGCTCCTTAAGACTTGCTCTCTTGAAGAGGCAACAGGGCGGCCAGAACCACCGGGTCAGTCCGTCTTGCCTTGGGTCAATACTTACGGAAGTGTTGGTGAAGAAATGTCTGCAGGTCCACGTCTAGGGTGACGCAGGTCCACGTCTAGGGTGACGCAGGTCCACGTCTAGGGTGACGCAGGTCTACGTGCAGGGTGACGCAGGTCCACGTCTAGGGTGACGCAGGTCCACGTCTAGGGTGACGCAGGTCTACGTGCAGGGTGACGCAGGTCTACGTGCAGGGTGACGCAGGTCTACGTGCAGGGTGACGCAGGTCTACGTGCAGGGTGACGCAGGTCTACGTGCAGGGTGACGCAGGTCCCCGTGCAGGGTGACACAGGTCTACGTGCAGGGTGACGCAGGTCTACGTGCAGGGTGACGCAGGTCTACGTGCAGGGTGACGCAGGTCTACGTGCAGGGTGACGCAGGTCCCCGTGCAGGGTGACGCAGGTCTACGTGCAGGGTGACGCAGGTCCACGTGCAGGGTGACGCAGGTCCACGTGCAGGGTGACGCAGGTCCACGTCTAGGGTGACGCAGGTCTACGTGCAGGGTGACGCAGGTCCCCATGCAGGGTGACGCAGGTCCCCGTGCAGGGTGACGCAGGTCCCCGTGCAGGGTGACGCAGGTCCCCGTGTAGGGTGACGCAGGTCCACGTGCAGGGAGACGCAGGTCTACGTGCAGGGTGACGCAGGTCCCCGTGCAAGGTGACGCAGATCCATGTATTGGGTGACGCAGCTCCCCGTGCAGGGTGACGCAGATCAACGTCTAGGGTGACGCAGATCCAATGATCTTCAATAAAGATCAGCTCTAATTTTAGCTTGCGTATTCTGTCTTATTTCTGTCTATCAACTTTTGACAGATGTCTCCTTCCCATTCTCTCTCTCTCTCTCTCTCTCTCTCTCTCTCTCTCTCTCTCTCTCTCTCTCTCTCTCTCTCTCTCTCTCTCTCTCTCTCTCTCTCTCTCTCTCTCTCTCTCTCTCTCTCCCTCTCTCTCCCTCTCTCTCCCTCTCTCCCTCCCTCTCTCCCTCCCTCTCTCCCT
Organism: Procambarus clarkii; assembly: GCF_040958095.1. NCBI lineage: Eukaryota > Metazoa > Arthropoda > Malacostraca > Decapoda > Cambaridae > Procambarus > Procambarus clarkii. The sequence goes on from NC_091205.1 coordinate 17,179,652, forward strand.
CCCTCTCTCCCTCCCTCTCTCTCTCTCTCTCTCTCTCTCTCTCTCTCCATCTCTCCCTCCCTCTCCCTCGTCACAATACTTAACATTTGAAATACACATCTTTAAGTGGGGGGAAAATACCGGGCCAAGACGTGCCATTAAGAAGCAAGACAGTGTTGCCAATGGCACTTAATGGTAAACAAAACAGTAATGTAACATTAGACAACTGGCAGCAGCAGCAGGAGCAGCAGGAACAGCAGCAGCAGGAGCAGCAGCAGCAGCAGGAGCAGCAGCAGGAGCAGCAGCAGCAGGAGCAGCAGCAGGAGCAGCAGCAGCAGGAGCAGCAGGAGCAGCAGCAGCAGCAGCAGCAGCAGCAGCAGCAGGAGCAGCAGCAGCAGCAGCATCAGCATCAGCAGGAGCAGCAGCAGCAGCAGGAGCAGCAGCAGCAGCAGCAGCAGCAGCAGCAGGAGCAGCAGCAGCAGCAGCAGCAGGAGCAGGAGCAGCAGCAGGGTGATGTCTCCTGTATATCACTCTGTGAGTGGGTTCCCTTGTGTCTGTAATGGAAGGGAGGCGGCTGGAAGAGTGAGGCAGGGAGTATGAGTGGGATAGGGGGGTGGAGGAATGGACAGGAGAGGTAAGAGGCAAAGGGAAGGATACGAAACAAGGGAGAAGGGAGAGATGATAGACACATATATGAGACATAAGTGTTTAGGGGGAACTTAAAAGGGGGGAAATATGGCAGAGAAGGAAAGGAGGGTAAAGGTGGAACTAGGAAGTGGAAAGGGGAAGGGAGAGAATGAAGAAAGGGGATAGGAAAGGGGTAAAAAGGCTTGGGGATAAAGGGATTAAAGGAGAAGGGGGGGAGTGAGTGACCCCTGTAAGTTATTCATGTCTAATGGCTCACTCCAACACACACAAGCTTGGAGATAAGGCTTGGAATGATAGCTTCCATCAGCACATTCTCTCGCACTCCCCCGGGTTCGATCCCGGGCGCCGGAGAGAAACAATGGCCAGAGTTTCTTTCACCTTATGCCCCCCTGTTACCTAGCAGTAAAATAGGTACCTGGGTCACGGGCTGCTTCCTGAGGGTGAAGGCCTGGTCGAGGACCGGGCCGCGGGGACACTAAAACCCCGAAATCATCTCAAGATAACCTCAAGATAACCTCAAGATAACGGTATCCCAACGTCACGTGACTCCATATACGGCCTCCTATATTCACAAAACCTATGAGAATATTGATGAAAATAATCATTTTTGAAAATCTTCAAAATGAAAATCTTTTGAAAATGAGTTATATATTGCGACTTTCTTTAGATAAATTGAGCTTGAGTGCCTTATCAACTGTTCAAAAATGTTCTTTAGCTGCTCTGTTCATTTATGGAATCACTTACCTGATACCATAGTAGACGGGAGATGGGTGGATTGTTTCAAGCGTAGGCTAGACATATGTGAATGAGTATGGGTGGATATAAATAGGAGTTACCTCGTATGGGCCAAGAGTTTCCTTAATTCTTTAGAAACGTTCTTATTGAATAGTGGTGATTATATGTGTTATCTTGGGTTATCATCTGTCATTGTTAGAGAGGCACACTTTACACTTGTCAACACTCGTTACACACCCTATACGCTTATAATACACCCTACATGCCCATAATACACCCTACACACCCATAATACACGATACACACCCATAATACACCCTACACACCCATAATAGACCCTACACACCCATAATACATCCTACACACCCATAATACATCCTACACACCCATAATACATCCTACACACCCATAATACATCCTACACACCCATAATACATCCTACACACCCATAATACATCCTACACACCCATAATACATCCTACACACCCATAATACACCCTACACACCCATAATACACCCTACACACCCATAATACATCCTACACACCCATAATACACCCTACACACCCATAATACATCCTACACACCCATAATACACCCTACACACCCATAATACATCCTACACACCCATAATACATCCTACACACCCATAATACATCCTACACACCCATAATACATCCTACACACCCATAATACATCCTACACACCCATAATACATCCTACACACCCATAATACATCCTACACACCCATAATACATCCTACACACCCATAATACACCCCACACACTCATAATACACAATACACACCCATAATACACCCTACACCCCCGTAACACACCCTACACCCCCATAACACACCCCCATAACACCCCCACAACACACCCTACACCCCCATAACACACCCCCATAACACCCCCATAACACACCCCCATAACACCCCCATAACACACTCACCCAACATCTTGGAGAGATCAGCGTTGTGTAAGTCAGGATTCTCATCCGCCAACTACACACCCTACACCCCCATAGCACACCCTACACCCCCATAACACACCCTACACCCCCATAACACCCCCATAACACACCCCCATAACACACCCAACATCTTGGAGAGGTCGGCGTTGTGTAAGTCAGGATTCTCATCCGCCAACTACACACCCTACACCCCCATAACACACCCTACACCCCCATAACACACCCTACACCCCCATAACACACCCTACACCCCCATAACACACCCTACACCCCTATAACACACCCCCATAACACCCCCATAACACACTCACCCAACATCTTGGAGAGGTCGGCGTTGTGTAAGTCAGGATTCTCATCCGCCAACTACACACCCTACACCCCCATAACACACCCTACACCCCCATAACACACCCTACACCCCCATAACACACCCTACACCCCCATAACACACCCTACACCCCCATAACACACCCCACACCCCCATAACACACCCCACACCCCCATAACACACCCCACACCCCCATAACACACCCCCATAACACCCCCATAACACACTCACCCAACATCTTGGAGAGGTCGGCGTTGTGTAAGTCAGGATTCTCATCCGCCAACTACACACCCTACACCCCCATAACACACCCTACACCCCCATAACACACCCTACACCCCCATAACACACCCTACACCCCCATAACACACCCCACACCCCCATAACACACCCCCATAACACCCCCATAACACACTCACCCAACATCTTGGAGAGGTCGGCGTTGTGTAAGTCAGGATTCTCATCCGCCAACTTCTTCCGCTCGACCTTGGCCCACACCATGAAGGCATTCATGGGTCTCCTGATGCGTTGTTCCCTGCGGGCCTTGTCCCCCGCCGCCCCGCGGGGCACGCCGCCCCCGGGCTCCCAGCGGGGCCCGCACACTCCCCCGGGGTAGGGCTCCATACCCCGGGGGTGATGCTGCTGCTGCAGGTGCTGCAGGAGGGGCGTGGGAGCCCCGTATATAAGGGCCCCGTCTCCCCCGGGGTGGATGGCGCGCAGGGAACACTCCATCTGACCCTGGTGGAAGGCGCCGCCCATCAAGCCACCGTGGCTCCCGTAGTGGGCGCCCTCGCCTATGTGGGGGGTCATGGGCGTGACGTTGTCGTTGTAGTCGAGGTGGGCGTGGTTGGGCGAGGACACGCCCACCGTCGGCAGACCAAACCCCGCCAGGGAGCACTCTCCTGTGGGAAGATGACGTCGTCAGTACATTAGTGCCCTCTGGAGGCCGCCAGCGGAAACTGTGAGAAGGGAAGTATCAGAGGGAAAGCGCCAAGCCATTATGGCTATATCGCACTTGGAAGGGGCCAGGATAAGGATTTGGGATGGGACGGAGGGATAGGAATGGTGCCCAACCGCTTGTGGACGGTCGGGGATTGAACGCCGGCCTGCATGAAGCGAGACCGTCGCTCTACCGTCCAGCCCAAGTGGTTGGGCTAGGAAAGTGTGAGAAATAATATCCATATTAAAGGTTAAAGAGATTCTTCAACTGTAAATAACTCTTAAATTACACGGGCTCGCCATAGCCCGTGCTACTTGGAACTTTTTGTTCCAAGTAGCGAATCTTTAACAACAACAACATCTTAATTTAAAATATTGAATATTAAATTAAATTCCTATGAGGGGTTCGTCCTCTGCTTAAAATAGTTTGTAATTAATAGTGTAGTCAACGGCTTCCCACAGATTGCTGCCCAACCACTTGGGCTGGACGGTAGAGCGACGGTCTTGCTTCATGCAGGTCGGAATTCAATCCCCGACCGTCCACAAGTGGTTGGGCACCATTCCTTTCCCTCCGTCCCATCCCAAAACATTATCCTGCCCCCTTCCCAGTGCTATATAGTCGTTATGACTTTGCGCTTTCCCCTGCTAATTCCATCGCTCTTAATTATCACTGGTTTAACACGTGAATTAAAAATCATCCAATTTATTATAACTTTTCCAATTCCAACGAATAACTTAGCAGCAGAGAGGTACTTAGAACAGGGCGACATCGTTAAGGAAGTTATCACTTCCGAGCCGTTATCTAGTTAGCTAGTGATAACTAAAGCCGTTATCACTAGCTACATCTTCAACGGATCTCTTGACCAGATGAGCATTAATATTTCACTAAGTATAGTTTAGATAATTATTAGTTAATCACAGAAATTAGTTATCCACCTAATTGTTAGTTATCCACAGAAACAGCCCTTTCTGATTCTCGTGGATGGCTTCCAATGATGGTAAACTTAAGCAAACGATTGGTAATTTGCCTGTTAGCCTATGGTCAATGGTTCTGTTTCGCGTTCTCTTATGAGCCCTGATGAACGCTCCAGACTTGCTTTTGCGTTTTCTTAATTATTAGTGACACCACCTGTGGATGCTGGGGGTATCAGGGGGTGGGTGACACCACCTGTGGATGCTGTGGTATTAGGGGGTGAGTGACACCACCTGTGGATGCTGGGGGTATTAGGGGGTGGGTGACACCACCTGTGGATGCTGGGGGTATTAGGGGGTGGGTGACACCACCTGTGGATGCTGGGGGTATTAGGGGGTGGGTGACACCACCTGTGGATGCTGTGGTATTAGGGGGTGAGTGACACCCCCTGTGGATGCTGGGGGTATTAGGGGGTGAGTGACACCACCTGTGGATGCTGTGGTATTAGGGGGTGGGTGACACCACCTGTGGATGCTGGGGGTATTAGGGGGTGAGTGACACCACCTGTGGATGCTGTGGTATCAGGGGGTGGGTGACACCACCTGTGGATGCTGGGGGTATTAGGGGGTGGGTGACACCACCTGTGGATGCTGGGGGTATTAGGGGGTGAGTGACACCACCTGTGGATGCTGTGGTATTAGGGGGTGGGTGACACCACCTGTGGATGCTGGGGGTATTAGGGGGTGAGTGACACCACCTGTGGATGCTGGGGGTATTAGGAGGGTGGGTGATACCACCTGTGGATGCTGGGGGTATTAGGGGGTGAGTGACACCACCTGTGGATGCTGAGGGTATTAGGGGGTGGGTGACACCACCTGTGGATGCTGTGGTATTAGGGGGTGAGTGACACCACCTGTGGATGCTGGGGGTATTAGGGGGTGGGTGACACCACCTGTGGATGCTGGGGGTATCAGGGGGTGAGTGACACCACCTGTGGATGCTGGGGGTATTAGGGGGGTGGATGACACCCCCTGTGGATGCTGGGGTATCAGGGGAGTGGATGAACCTGTGCTCTGAGTCCCCCCTTAAGGCCATTTGTGTACCATTTGTTAACCATTTATTTTAAATTTCCTCCAGATAATTTCTTCATGAACAAATCTGAACTATTTAAGTTCAAATTGGTAATATAAAATTCGTTATATTCTATTATGTTGAACTTTTTTAATGTAAGAAAAACTTTTTTTTCTTTTATTGTAATGAGATTTTGAAATAATTTATCATTAGAGATTATTATTAATCAATAAAGATATTATATACTTAACATTTATCGCAACGAAAAATATAATTAATCAGTTAGGAAAGATTAGCTAGATTGGTAAAGATTAGCATACATCAATAATTACGAGGATTAGTTTAAATAATTATCAAGGATTGGCTTAATCACATTATTTTTTTTTTATGTGACCACATAATGACACAATGACACAATAGTGACTCTTGTTTGCGTCAACATGGCCGCCACGGGTCAGCTGTTTGCGTCAACATGGCCGCCACGGGTCAGCTGTTTGCGTCAACATGGCCGCCACGGGTCAGCTGTTTGCGTCAACATGGCCGACATGGATCAGCTGTCCCCATCAACATGGCCGACACGGATCAGCTGTTTGGGTCAACATGGCCGCTACGGATCAGCTGTTTGCGTCAACATGGCCGCCACGGATCAGCTGTCCCCATCAACATGGCCGCCACGGATCAGCTGTTTGCGTCAACATGGCCGCCACGGATCAGCTGTCCCCATCAACATGGCCGCCACGGATCAGCTGTTTGGGTCAACATGGCCGACACGGATCAGCTGTTTGGGTCAACATGGCCGCCACGGATCAGCTGTTTGCGTCAACATGGCCGCCACGGATCAGCTGTCCCCATCAACATGGCCGACACGGATCAGCTGTTTGGGTCAACATGGCCGCTACGGATCAGCTGTTTGCGTCAACATGGCCGCCACGGATCAGCTGTCCCCATCAACATGGCCGCCACGGATCAGCTGTCCCCATCAACATGGCCGCCACGGATCAGCTGTCCCCATCAACATGGCCGACACGGATCAGCTGTTTGGGTCAACATGGCCGCCACGGATCAGCTGTTTGCGTCAACATGGCCGCCACGGATCAGCTATTTGCGTCAACATGGCCGCCACGGATCAGCTGTTTGCGTCAACATGGCCGCCACGGGTCAGCTGTTTGGGTCAACATGGCCGCCACGGATCAGCTGTCCCCATCAACATGGCCGCCACGGATCAGCTGTCCCCATCAACATGGCCGCCACAGATCAGCTGTCCCCACCAACATGACCGCCACGGATCAGCTGACCCCACCAACATGGCCGCCACGGATCAGCTGACCCCACCAACATGGCCGCCACGGATCAGCTGACCCCACCAACATGGCCGCCACGGATCAGCTGACCCCACCAACATGGCCGCCACGGATCAGCTGTCCCCCACCAACATGGCCGCCACGGATCAGCTGACCCCACCAACATGGCCGCCACGGATCAGCTGACCCCATCAACATGGCCGACGCGGACCACCAGGCTCAAGATCCGTGACATTTTGCCTGTGTTTGTCGATGCGAAAAATGTGCATAAAGTGAAGCGCACTGTCACCGCCCAACCCAACGCCAGCCAGCGAAAATAACCTGAAAGGCATAGCTTACAGTTCACTAAACAACGCTAAATGGCATTTTTCCGGTATCATTCGAGATCAGGATACTAGGTGGTGGGGTGATTATCATACATAAACAGTGAGAGGTTCGAGGGGGGGTGTGGGGAGGGGGTAGATTCTGCTTGTGTTGTTTTCGTCGACTTCAAAACACAGAACTTTGACTTGATTCATATATATCCCTCGGTCGATTTAACGAGAATGTTCGTTTACTTAACGGCATTCTTTTGGCCGAATGATAACGATGGGGAAGATATTATATTTTGGTATGTGTTTGGGCTAATGTGGGGGGTCGTATGGGTTTCCTTGGTTAGGTTAGGGTACGTTACATTAGGTTAGGTTAGGTTACGTTATCTTACGTTAGATTAGGTTAGGTTGCATTAGGTTAGGTTATGTTAGGTTACGTTACGTTACATTACGTTAGGTTACGTTTCGTTAGGTTACGTTAGATTAGGTTAGGTTACGTTATGTTACGTTAGGTTACATTATGTTAGATTAGGTTAGGTTAGGTTACGTTAGGTTACGTTAGGTTACGTTAGGTTAGGTTAGGTTACATTACGTTACATTACGTTACGTTACATTACGTTAAGTTACGTTATGTTATGTTACGTTAGGTTACGTTATGTTATGTTACGTTAGATTACGTTATGTTACGTTAGGTTACATTAGTTTAGGTTACGTTAGGAATGCTTCATTGTGTTAACTACAAACTTTGAATTCTTATGTTTGCCCCCAAAAAAGTTTGGGTATTATTAAAATTGATTAAATACAACACTATTACAACGACAATTTATATAGCTTTCAAGATATCGTCATCGTCTT
>NC_091205.1:17197705-17252705 GCF_040958095.1 Procambarus clarkii
ACAATTGATTGACAGTTGAGAGGCGGGTCGAAAGAGCAGAGCTCAACCCCCGCAAGCACAACTAGGTGAATACAACTATGTGAATACACGTTCAAGACATGTTCAAGACATGTTCAATACACGTTCAAGACACGTGGTAAATCAAGAGAACGGGTTGTGTAGTGGATATATGGGCCTGCGAGCCGCTCCAAGCAACAGCCTTTTAGATCAACTTCTCACAAGAGTAGAACTCGTGCAATCGACTACAGGTAAACTACAGGTACAGGTGGCATGCATGACAACACTATCATCTGCTTGCACTATCATGACAAATTGGATACCATGTGCCAATTTGTGCCAGTTTGAGGGATGGAGTAGAGGTACAACCACCAATTTCTTCAATGGAATTTGGAGGATAATATTACCTATTCCACGATGTTTCCTGATATATATATATATGCGAACAAGCCTGAATGGTCCCCAGGACATATGCAACTGAAAACTCACACCCCAGAAGTGACTCGAACCCATACTCCCAGAAGCAACGCAACTGGTATGTACAAGACGCCTTAATCCACTTGACCATCACGACCGGAAATAATGAGGTGATAGCCGAGGCTATATGAACCACCCCACCGCCGGCACTCGGATAGTTATCTTGGGCATAGCATTTTACCAAATCACCTCATTCTTTGGGGCACACGTGAGGAACACAAATGCGAACAAGCCTGAATGGTCCCCAGGACATATGCAACTGAAAACTCACACCCCAGAAGTGACTCGAACCCATACTCCCAGAAGCAACGCAACTGGTATGTACAAGACGCCTTAATCCACTTGACCATCACGACCGGACATAATGAGGTGATAGCCGAGGCAATATGAACCACCCCACCGCCGGCACTCGGATAGTTATCTTGGGCATAGCATTTTACCAAATCACCTCATTCTTTGGGGCACACGTGAGGAACACAAATGCGAACAAGCCTGAATGGTCCCCAGGACATATGCAACTGAAAACTCACACCCCAGAAGTGACTCGAACCCATACTCCCAGAAGCAACGCAACTGGTATGTACAAGACGCCTTAATCCACTTGACCATCACGACCGGACATAATGAGGTGATAGCCGAGGCTATATGAACCACCCCACCGCCGGCACTCGGATAGTTATCTTGGGCATAGCCCAAGTGTTCCTCACGTGTGCCCCAAAGAATGAGGTGATTTGGTAAAATGCTATGCCCAAGATAACTATCCGAGTGCCGGCGGTGGGGTGGTTCATATAGCCTCGGCTATCACCTCATTATGTCCGGTCGTGATGGTCAAGTGGATTAAGGCGTCTTGTACATACCAGTTGCGTTGCTTCTGGGAGTATGGGTTCGAGTCACTTCTGGGGTGTGAGTTTTCAGTTGCATATGTCCTGGGGACCATTCAGGCTTGTTCGCATTTGTGTTCCTCACGTGTGCCCCAAAGAATGAGGTGATTTGGTAAAATGCTATGCCCAAGATAACTATCCGAGTGCCGGCGGTGGGGTGGTTCATATAGCCTCGGCTATCACCTCATTATGTCCGGTCGTGATGGTCAAGTGGATTAAGGCGTCTTGTACATACCAGTTGCGTTGCTTCTGGGAGTATGGGTTCGAGTCACTTCTGGGGTGTGAGTTTTCAGTTATATATATATATATATATATATATATATATATATATATATATATATATATATATATATATATATATATATATATATATATATATATATGTCGTACCTAGTAGCCAGAACGCACTTCTCAGCCTACTATGCAAGGCCCGATTTGCCTAATAAGCCAAGTTTTCATGAATTAATTGTTTTTCGACTACCTAACCTACCTAACCTAACCTAACCTACCTTTTTCGGCTACCTAACCGAACCTATCCTATAAAGATAGGTTAGGTTAGGTAGGGTTGGTTAGGTTCGGTCATATATCTATATTAATTTTAACTCCAATAAAAAAAAATTGACCTCATACATAATGAAATGGGTAGCTTTATCATTTCATAAGAAAAAAATTAGAGAAAATATATTAATTCAGGAAAACGTGGCTTATTAGGCAAATCGGGCCTTGCATATTAGGCTGAGAAGTGCGTTCTGGCTACTAGATACGACATTATATATATATATATATATATATATATATATATATATATATATATATATATATATATATAATATTAATAACATGGGATACACACATAAATGTGTATCCCATGTGTGCACATGGGATCCCTTTGTGTGTATTTATACCTCAATAAACTTATTTCAATTCCAGTTGTCTGTGTCTCTGGTCCAACTGCGTAGACGATGAGACGATTGCGCTCCGACAGGTAAGTAGATTGGTAGATAGATTGTTAAATCGGTAGATAGGTGGGTGGGGGGGGTGCTCGGTAATTGGGTTGATTGCTGCTTGCTTGGCAAATATAGGTAAGCTGTTAGGTAAGATGATAGGCTTAGGTAAACTACCCAGGCAGGTAGGTATTATCTTGAGATGATTTCGGGGCTTTAGTATCCCAGCGGCCCTGTCCTCGACCAGGCCTCCACCCCCAGGAAGCAGCCCGTGACAGCTGACTAAAACACCCAGGTACCTATTTTACTGCTAAGTAACAGGGGCATAGGGTGAAAGAAACTCTGCTCATTGTTTCTCGCCGGCGCCTGGGATCGAACCCAGGACCACAGGATCACAAGTTCAGCGTGCTGCTGTCCGCTCGGCCGACCGGCTCCCTTAGGTAGATGAAAGCTATGTATTAAGGCAAGCTGGTAGGCAGACATAAAGGTAGGGAGGGAATGGGCTTGTTGGTAGAGAAGTAGAGACGAGGATTGGGTATTAAATCATGGTATTACTAATCGTAAACACGTGTATCCTATTACCCAATCTAATTAAATCAAAAACTGCTACTGGTCGTTGTTAGTAAACATCTATATTTGCACTAGTAACGTAACTTTTAAACTATTTAACAAAGGAAAGATAAAACCTAGAGTTTCCCCTCTGATGTATTTATTTATTGTGCACCCCGTACTTATCCTGTGAGCGGTAGCGCAAGAAGGATTAGAGAGGAGACAAAGGGTCTTGCCCTTGTGAAAAGATTAAAGGGTTAATCCCTAAATGGCTCGAATATGGGTTACAGTTTAAGATGTAATGCTCTAGTATGTGTCCATGTATGTGTGTCCATGTATATGTGTCCAAACACTTAATTTCATCTTGATCTCTATATAAGCCTAACAACTAGGCATGCTTGTAGCTGTATTTTTGTATTGAATTGTATCCCCCCCCCCCTAGGCTACAGGTCCCCCCCCCCTCTCTCTAATCTCTAGAAGGGATTTTTGTATATTACAAATAATGATGATTTGCAGCAAAATTTGAAATTCATTTTGACTTTTTAAGTCGAAAATGTGAGAGAAAAGACTTCATGCCTGGATTGACTAATAGTCGTTTTGCAAGATAATGATATTTGAGATCTGATCATAAAGAAAAAATAGTAATTCATTTGTAACATTTAAACCCAAGTGAAATTTAAACTGACAAAAAACGTATTTAATAAATCTTTTTTTAAATCTTCAATGTCATTATTTGTTTTAGGAAAAAAAATATATATCCCCTGCCAAGATTTCAATTGATCACCTGTAAAAAAAAAATTAAAAATCTTGAAGGCACCAAGGTGTTGAAATAGGAAATTTCTGGAAATGAGGTTTGAAGTTATCTTATTTTTAGAAATTAAATAATACATAAATGAGGTATGAAATAATATTTTTTGGGACTTGGCTGTGAACTAATATTTTTGTTGACATTAGGGCTGGAAAGATTTTTTGTTTGTTTTTTGTTTAGCAAGGGTACAAGGTGGTAAATAAAAAAATTTTACACCAAAATTGAAATAATTTTCAAATGAAGATTTAAATCATATTTTTGAAGTCTTAAATTATATTTTTGAGGTCTTAAATTATATTTTTGAGGACTTAAATTATATTTTTGAGGTCTTAAATTATATTTTTGAGGTCTTAAATTATATTTTTGAGGTCTTAAATCATACTTTTGAGGTCTTAAAAAATATTTTTGAGGCCTTAAATCTTTTGAGGTCTTAAATCATATTTTGAGGTCTTAAATCAGATTTTTGAGGTCTTAAATCAGATTTTTGAGGTTTTAAATCATACTTTTGAGGTCTTAAATAATTTTTTGAGGTCTTAAATCATACTTTTGAGGTCTTAAATCATACTTTTGAGGTCTTAAATCATACTTTTTGAGGTCTTAAGATCTCCCGTCCCTCACTTCATCTTACGAGCAGGCTTAGAGCTTTACCTTCTTAGAGCTCAAGTTTAAACGTTACTCTATTTGTTTTCCCTGGAACACGATCCGGCAATCGCTCTACAGCCAGGCTCCCGCACTTATAAGCGTAATGTAAAAATGATGTTACGATAAATACAAAAATATTACGATAAAGCAAAGAATACAAAAAATACCTCAAATGAAAGCAAGAGTCAAAATGTGATAAATATCAGTAAAATGATACAATTATTAATTTAATAAATAATAATAATAATTAATAACTAATTACAGCGATAACAGCAGCTCATTCTAACGAAACACATCTTGATGGCGCTATTAGGTAGCCATTAAAGTTAAGAGCTCTCAACCCCCACACTTCAAAGCCATCCCGCAGCCGGCTGACTGATCCCATTTCATACCACCAGTTCCCCCCTCACTTAAACTGGCGTCCCAAATGACTGTGTGTGACACTTTTAAAAACAGGAGTCCTTCTAATGACTGGCAGCGGCGATCTGTCAAGAAAGACTGCGCCACCCGCTCGCGTCTAATAATTAAGACGTGACACTTAGGCAACTGCCAACGCCCCCAAGACATAACAGGTTGGACATTAGCCTGTGGGAGAGAACGTGAGAACTTCGTCTCGTGTCAGATTGTTTCGTTGAAGTTCTTGAATGGGGTGGGGGGGGGTGGAGGGGATTAGGAAGGGGGATTTTCGGTGGGGAGGAGAGAGAGAGAGAGAGAGAGAGGTGGAAATGGGTATTAGGGGAGGAGCTGGGTATTAGGGGTGGAGTTGGGTATTAGGAGTGGAACTGGGTATTAGTGGTGGAGCTGGGTATTAGCGGTGGAGTTGGGTATTAGGGGTGGAGCTGGGTATTAGGGGTGGAGCTGGGTATTAGGGGTGGAGCTGGGTATTAGGGGTGGAGCTGGGTAATAGGGGTGGAGCTGGGTATTTGGGGTGAAGCTGGGAATTAGTTGAGTATAGGCCAATATCGACCTCTGGAGGCCTATTGAGGCCTAACAATAGCTTATACTCCCTAACCAACAATACTTTAGTCCTAAATACCGTCCAGATTCACGAAGGCGTTACGCAAGCACTTACGAACCTGCACATCTTTTCTCAATGTCTGGCGGCTTTATTTACAATTATTAAACAGTTAATGAGCTCCGGAGCACCAGGAGGCTGTTTATAACAATAACAACAGTTGATTGGCAAGTTTTCATGCTCGTAAACTGTTTAATAAATGTAACCAAAGCCGTCAAAGTTTGAGGAAAGATGTACAGGTTCGTAAGTACTTGCGTAATTGCTTCGTGAATCTGGCCCCAGGATTTAAAGTACTCTCCATTATATGTACGACCCTTTGCAGTAGAGAAATTATTAAATATAATTTCTAACAGTCATACTACTTCATTTAAACTTGTCAAAGATCCGGAAACTTACGGATGTTGTTGTTATAGATTCAGCTACTCTGAACAAGCTCCAAGTAGCACGGGCTATGGTGAGCCCGTAGAGAACTTACCTGGCACAGGAGCGGGGCAAGTAGCACGGGCTATGGTGACCCCGTAGTGGACTTACCTGGCACAGGAGCGAGGCAAGTAGCACGGGCTATGGTGAGCCCGTAGTGGACTTACCTGGCACAGGAGCGAGGCAAGTAGCACGGGCTATGGTGACCCCGTAGTGGACTTACCTGGCACAGGAGCGGGGCGTAAACTTACGGAGCTAAGTGTGTATAAACATTGCGCTTGAGTGATCATAGGAAAAACAAAAGAGAATCGCCCCTTTAGCTGAGAAGAAATGTTTATTCTGATCCCTTACACAAATACTCTCTTCAAGATCATTTTATATTAAGTTTATATTAACAATTATAAACATTTTTTCAACAAAAGAAATGCTTTAAACACCCGTGTGTGAGATGAGTAACACCAGAACCGTTTGGGCAAGTTGTATATTAGCTTGGGCGTATGAGTGATAGTTGCATAATTTACGTATAAAAAACTTGGTAATAGCGGGATATAATTTACAGTTCGTTTGTTATAGCCGCGTGGTTATATAAGAAGCGTTCGTTATAACCGCGTGGTGTTCCGTTCGTGCTTAATCATATAGTGTCACGCGTATAGTCTCATCTGACGCACTGCTTCACGCAGGGGGCCCTCGGCCTGGCCTGCGCAGGGGGCCCTCGGCCTGGCCTGGGCAGGGGGCCCTCGGCCAGGCCAGCGCAGGGGGCCCTCGGCCAGGCCTGCGTAGGGGGGCCCTCGGCCAGGCCTGCGCAGGGGGCCCTCGGCCAGGCCTGCGCAGGGGGCCCTCGGCCAGGCCTGCGCAGGGGGCCCTCGGCCAGGCCTGCGTAGGGGGCCTTCGGCCTGGCCTGCGCAGGGGGCCCTCGGTCAGGCCTGCGCAGGGGGCCCTCGGCCAGGCCTGCGTAGGGGGCCCTCGGCCTGGCCTGCATAGGGGGCCCTCGGCCAGGCCAGCGCAGGGGGCCCTCGGCCAGGCCAGCGCAGGGGGCCCTCGGCCTGGCCAGCGCAGGGGGCCTTCGGCCAGGCCTGCGCAGGGGGCCTTCGGCCTGGCCTGCACAGGGGGCCCTCGGCCAGGCCTGCGCAGGGGGCCCTCGGCCAGGCCAGCGCAGGGGGCCCTCGGCCAGGCCAGCGCAGGGGGCCCTCGGTCAGGCCTGCGCAGGGGGCCTTCGGCCTGGCCTCCGCAGAGGGCCGAGGGCCCTCTTTTTGTTCCTCTCTCTCTCTCTCTCTCTCTCTCTCTCTCTCTCTCTCTCTCTCTCTCTCTCTCTCTCTCTCTCTCTCTCTCTCTCTCTCTCTCTCTCTCTCTCTCTCTCTCTCTCAGCCACCTCAAGACAGGTGAGGTGACCGAAGTTGAGTGTGTGTGAACGAACACCTGAGGGCTGGGTGACAGGTGAGGTGGTCAGGGGGGTGATTATTGTCACCCCCACCCCACACAACCCCCCACCCACTCCCACAATCCCCCACCCACACATCCTCCGGCCCACCCACCCACCCACCCACCCACAGCGTCGACGGACCTAAAAGCTTTTCCAGGCGGGTTCGGCGATTCCCACAGAGTTTAAGGTGTTTTTATGTATGCAAATTATATATAAAAAACAAAGGTGGGATAAGAGGGTGGTGGAATGTGTGAGTTTTTAATTTTTTTTTTTTTTTAGCTCGGGGTTTGTGTTTTTGTGGGTAGGGGGGAGGAGGGGGGGAGGTTACTCATTACCAGCTGAGAGTAATTTGGTGGTCGGTAACTCACCAGAGTGTGAGTCACTCCTGACGCATGAGTGAACGAGCGTCCTCATGCGTGTCACTCACACCTCATTCACGTACGCGCGCGTGCATGCATGCACGCGCGCGTACACACAAGCGCGCACATGTAGACACGTATGTGTTTTCATTTTCATTATTTTACATTTGCTCAGGTTAAACTCTAACAGCCATTTGTTAACTGTTATCCTTCTCATAATTTTGCCATCATCAGCAAACATGAGAGGAATGAGTCTACTCTCTGTATATGATCTTCCAGAGTGTATAGGTACATAAGAATAAAGGTAACTGCAGAAGGCCTATTGGCCTATACGAGGCAGCTCCTATTTATAACCAATCCCACTCATGTACATGTCCAACCTACGCTTGAAACAATCAAGGGACCTCACATAGGCGGCATACAGTGATCTAAAACCCTCATTGGAAAATAGACAAACTGGAAGTGATCATTCACTTAGGGATGAGCATTCCAGATCAGCCATAGAGTTATTAGAACTTTTCAGTGTCAGAGTAGTTAGTAAATGGAATGCATTAGGCAGTGATGTGGTGGAGGCTGACTCCATACACAGTTTCAAATATAGGTATGATAGAGCCCAATAGGCTCAGGAATCTGTTCACCAGTTGATTGACAGTTGAGAGGCGGGCCGAAAGAGCAAAGCTCAACCCCCGCAAACACAACTAGGTGAATACACGCACACAGTTATGGGGGGAGCGGTGGCCGAGCGGACAGCACGCTGGATACGTGATCCTGTGGTCCCGGGTTCGATCCCAGGCGCCGGCGAGAAACAATGGGCAGTTTCTTTCACCCTATGCCCCCGTTATCTAGCAGCAAATAGGTACCTGGGAGTTAGTCGGCTGTCACGGGCTGCTTCCTGAGGTGTGTGTGTGATGTGGAAAAAAATAGTAGTTTAAAAAAATAGAGGTAATTTGTAGTGGTTGAGCCCCATGCACAGATACCGTATGTAAGATAGGGATAGATTAGTGCGTAGTATAATGAGAGGAGAGCAGAGTGGGGAATATAATATCTGATTTTAAAGAGTATACCGACCGTTTTTGAGTCTTATTTGGCTATGTGCAGAGAGACGGTCGGCCGAGCGGACAGCACACTGGTCTTGTGATCCTGTGGTCCCGGGTTCGATCCCGGGCGCCGGTGAGAAACAATGGGCAGAGTTTCTTTCACCCTATGCCCCTGTTACCTAGCAGTAAAATAGGTACCTGGGTGTTAGTCAGCTGTCACGGGCTGCTTCCTGGGGGTGGACGCCTGGTCGAGGACCGGGCCGCGGGGACACTAAAGCCTCGAAATCATCTCAAGATAACCTCAAGATAAACTCAAGATGTGTTGTATGTGGGTGCTTGGAGTTGAGTCCAAGGAACTCCCCTTTGTGTTTATTGGTAATATTAACATTATCTGAAATTGAATCTGATTGGACGATTTGCTAGCAAATAAAATGTAGAAGTTTTTTTCTATGTTTCGTGTAAGTTTGTTAGTTAACATCCATGAGTGGACTATTTTCAATTCACTGTTGACAATATTATTTAGTGTGTGGGGGGGGCGGGCGAAGGGTCAGAATAAACAAAGGTAGTATCGTCTACAAATAGGTTTAAAAATGTTAGAAACATTTGGCAAATCATTGATGTATATAAGAAATAGGAGAGGTCCCAAGATGCTGCCCTGTGGCACCCCTACTACCAGTCTCCGTGGTGCAGTGGTAAGACACTCGCCTGGCGTTCCGCGAGCGTTTGGTCATGGGTTCGTATCCTGGCCGGGGAGGATTTACTGGGCGCAAATCCTTAACTGTAGCCTCTGTTTAACTCAACAGTAAAATGTGTACTTGGTTGTAACAACGATTCTTCGCGGCGGGGATCGTATTCCAGGGACCTGCCTGAAACCCTTCGCGTACTAGTGGCTCTACAAGAATGTAACAACTCTTGTATATATCTCAAAACAAAAAAGTGGTAAAGTGGAGGATGTTATAATTCCACAATTTAAGTGGGATTGTGTCTTTTTTTTTCTTTCTCCTTTCCTGCTACAGGAATTTGTCTCATTTTGTACCACTGTAAAGAATGGTTTTCCTCATAGATTTACCCCTGGGTGGGTTAAATTCCAGAAGCCACCCCTGGTGTATGTCCTATATGCCACCCCTGGTGTATGTCCAATATGCCACCCCTGGTGTATGTCCTATATGCCACCCCTGGTGTATGTCCAATATGCCACCCCTGGTGTATGTCCAATATGCCACCCCTGGTGTATGTCCTATATGCCACCCCTGGTGTATATCCTATATGCCACCCCTGGTGTATATCCTATATGCCACCCCTGGAGTATGTCCAATATGCCACCCCTGGAGTATGTCCAATATGCCACCCCTGGAGTATGTCCTATATGCCACCCCTGGAGTATGTCCTATATGCCACCCCTGGAGTATGTCCTATATGCCACCCCTGGAGTATGTCCAATATGCCACCCCTGGTGTATGTCCTATATGCCACCCCTGGTGTATGTCCTATATGCCACCCCTGGTGTATATCCTATATGCCACCCCTGGAGTATGTCCTATATACCACCCCTGGTGTATATCCTATATGCCACCCCTGGAGTATGTCCAATATGCCACCCCTGGAGTATGTCCAATATGCCACCCCTGGAGTATGTCCTATATGCCACCCCTGGTGTATGTCCTATATACCACCCCTGGTGTATGTCCAATATGCCACCCCTGGAGTATGTCCAATATGCCACCCCTGGAGTATGTCCAATATGCCACCCCTGGAGTATGTCCTATATGCCACCCCTGGTGTATATCCTATATGCCACCCCTGGAGTATGTCCAATATGCCACCCCTGGAGTATGTCCTATATGCCACCCCTGGAGTATGTCCTATATGCCACCCCTGGAGTATGTCCAATATGCCACCCTTGGAGTATGTCCTATATACCACCCATGGAGTATGTCCAATAAATACCACCCCCATTTTCCTATATCATAGTCCTCCTTCGTTTCAGTTATATTAATAATTAACATGCTTTCATTCTCTCCCTCTTTAGCCTCTAGTGTTGAATATTCTATGGCAAAATAGAGGCAACTGAGGGTAGTTCCTGTTTGATGTTCTCATTGTCCTCCTCTGGAGTGAACAGCATTCTAACCTTGCCAAATAATTTTTCCAGCTTACCACCATTTATTGTTAATTACTTAACATGTCTAGCCTTGCCTGGTGATCTCTCTCCCCTTCCCAATTCCCCAATTTTCTTCTGTGTTTCCGCTTCTACATTTGTTTTCCTTCAAAAGTCGAGCACAGTACGGGAAAGTTGTTTGATTCTACGTCTACCAGCTTTTCTCTCCATGTCCTTTACCCCCCTCTCTCTCTCGGGTCCATTGTCTCGCAGTCAACTTGGAGATGACTCAAGTGCCCCATTACTACCATCTTTGCCCTCAGTCTTTATGTAATATTCCTGCCGTAAGGGAAGAATATGTACATGAGAACTTTGTCGTATGCTTTCCTGTTTGGTTTTCTATGGGGGTTGTAAACCCCCGACAACACCACATTTTCTCCCTTCATTAAACACTTCCCGGAGAATTGTCGGGTAATTGTTTTCCTCCTTAATATCACGCATTTCAAAAGCCATGTTCGAATGAAGCAACAGTATCGCACTTTTCGTCCACTTTTACCTATTACTACTTCCTCTTACCTAATATGATAATCTGGGTAATATTGCATCAGTAATTATTAACGTTATTTTAGTCTCCGATACTGCTATTACATCATTGTCCTTCAGCCGAGCCACTGGATTGGCTCGGCTGTATGAGTAAGATGAGGTTGGGGGAGTAGGTCAAAGAATAGGCCTAGATGAATCAAGTAGGCCTACAGCTCTCCTGTAGCTGGGCTTAGTGGTCTCCTTCCGCACTGATGACAACGCACTTCACAGAATCAATAACTCACCGCAGACGTTATCATTCTCTAGCAGAGGTTATCATTCTCTAGCAGACGTTATCATTCTCTAGCAGAGGTTATCATTCTCTAGCAGAGGTTATCATTCTCTAGCAGAGGTTATCATTCTCTAGCAGAGGTTATCATTCTCTAGCAGAGGTTATCATTCTCTAGCAGAGATAATCATCCAGCGTCCGCTTCTCTGTCATGATGGTTTAGGCAATCATGTCAATGAATACTAACATCACCCTTAATAAGGAGTTTATAGTATTTATCTGCCTCCTCGACAAATCGTCTGGCCTTGATTTGTTTACGAAATTATACACACACCCGGGAGGGACACTCAGACGACCAGGACCTGGGCCCAGATTCACGAAGCAGTTACGCAAGTACTTACGAACGTGTACATCTTTCCTCAATCTTTGACGGCTTTGGTTACATTTATTAAACAGTTTACAAGCATGAAAACTTGCCAATCAACTGTTGTTATTGTTATAAACAGCCTCCTGGTGCTTTGGAGCTCATTAACTGTTTAATAATTGTAAACAAAATCGCCAAAGATTGAGAAAAGATGTACAGATTCGTAAGTGCTTGCGTAACTGCTTCGTGAATCTGGCCCCTGATTGACAAATGACCCGGATCTAATGGCTAAGAGGTGCGTGGGTGTAACTGTGATGAGAGAGGTCGATATAGTAGCATCTCTCCTCTCACCGTGTTCACTACAGCCTGATAGTAATATAGGCCTATGCTCTTCCGGCTGTTGTAGGCCTGCATCATTTTTTGTAACCTCTTGCTGTACACCGACAACATGTTATCATACATACAGATTCGAGAACTGCCATTGAAACATTGCAACAAGAACACATATGTGATAACATCCATCTGATCACAAATGTCATATCATTAATGCAAACACTCAAACGTGAAGGCCGTCGGGTACTCATCAATTGGGTGCCAAGTCATGTGGGAATAATAGGAAATAACATTGCAGACGAAGCTGCAAAACTTGCATCTAAGAGATGAAATGTAGACATTTACATACCACAGAGTCTATCACAGATTAAGAAAGTAATTAGAAATAGAGCAAATACAAAAGATGTACAGTGACCGCAACACAGCAGTTACAACATCAGGATCTGCGGGTTGGTACAAGAATTCAACCAACTACGAACCACTTAGTTTGATGAAAGGGAGCAGTAGAGCAACAGAAGTACACTTACATCGCATCAGGCTTGGATACCCATGTGCATGGGAAACAGGCTTACAGGTTCCGGAAGATGAGAGGAAATGTCAACACTGTGGAGAAATGCCCGACAGACCACTGGAACATTATCTATCACAGTGCACAGTTACAGCCACAACAGACCACTGGAACATTATCTAACACAGTGCACAGTTACAGCCACAACAGACCACTGGAACATTATCTAACACAGTGCACAGTTACAACCACAACAGACCACTGGAACATTATCTAACACAGTGCACAGTTACAACCACAACAGACCACTGGAACATTATCTAACACAGTGCACAGTTACAACCACAACAGACCACTGGAACATCATCTAACACAGTGCACAGTTACAACCACAACAGACCACTGGAACATTATCTATCACAGTGCACAGTTACAACCACAACAGACCACTGGAACATTATCTAACACAGTGCACAGTTACAGCCACAACAGACCACTGGAACATTATCTAACACAGTACACAGTTACAAATCCATTAAGATTTCAACTTAGATTCAACAGAGCAGAAGAAGTTTGTTAAACACATGGGACAAAATCTTACTGAAGCGACCATACGAGTCATAAATACTCACATACTCCGCCCAAGTCAAACAGGACAGATAGGATACATAGGATCCCCAGGATACATAGACAGTATCATGGGGACACAGACAGTATCGCGGGACACAGACAGTAAAGACTGACAGTCATGAATATCGTGATGATAAACAGTTAAGTGTCAGCGAAGCCCAACAGTTTTGTGATCATTAATCATTTTGGTTTTCTATTATCTGGACCCAAAAAAATAATCACAGTTCGATCCCCCTGTAATCTGCACCTCCCTCGTAATTTCCGTGATCCGGGGTCTTATTTTACATGAAATTTACATGCGTTTTACACTGGCGTAAATCACTTGAAGGGGGGGGGGGGTAAATGTGTTTCCTCTTGAACTCTGCCAAAGGTGTTCTGTGAGAGAGTGACTTTATTTTCGAGTCATTAGCAAAGGTGCGCTTGTTTACAGAGGTCAGCAGCTGGGTGGCCGGTATGTGTAAATCGTTTACAAGAGTTTGCAGACGGTATGTGACCGACTCGGAGTTCTAGTTCGATGTGTGTGCGTGTGTGTCGTCTTTTTTTCCTGTCCGGACACTGGACGGTTCTGTCCGGACTCTGGACGGTTCTGTCCGGACACTGGACGGTCCTGTCCGGATTCTGGACGGTTCTGACCGGACACTGGATGGTCCTGTCCGGATTCTGGACGGTTCTGTCCGAACACTGGACGGTCCTGTCCGGACTCTGGACGGTCCTGTCCGGACTCTGGACGGTTCTGTCCGGAGTTTGGACGGTTCTGTCCGGAGTCTGGACGGTTCTGTCCGGACTCTGGACAGAGGTTTTGGCCGATACACACCAGAGTATTAGACAGTTGAAAATGCTTCTTGGTGAGCATTTTATGCTGAGTACTGGGTAAAAGGGGATCGACTGGGCACATTACTAATCATAAATCATCATTGTAATGCTTATTTAATAACTCTTCTTTCACTTTTATATGAGATGAGTTATTCCATTTCATCCACGTTATTCTGACTGATTCTCAGAATAATGATAGGTTGTGAGCCTATATAGGCCTATAGGTCTATAGGCCTATAGGTCTCTCTCCTGTGCCATAGACTCCAGGCCTGCCAGGGCTGTCAGGGCTCAGGTGTTTGGAATTTAACGTTTATCATGAGACAAAAACTTACAAAAAACGTAATTAAATTTAACATTTATATGCTTTGAAAGCTCACAAAAAAAATTTTTATCTTTCAATTAAGGAGCTAAAAGGTGCCATTTTATCTTGACGATGACATGGGGCTCCTGATGCCTGAGTGACACTCCTGTGACAGCTGTCACTCCTCTGACACCTGTCACTCATGCCTTCACCTGTCACTCATGCCTTCACGAATACTGACGAGAATTAACGGCAACTAACGGTAGCTAGTTGCCGTTAATTCGTTCCGTAAGCTAGCGGAAACTAACGGAAAGAGACACACATACGGTAATTCACTCAAACATTAAAGATGATTTTTTCCCAATTTAATAAAAGATTTCTTTTGTTAAACGATAAACTCCCCTCCCCCCCCCCACCACCCCCCATCCCCCCACCCCCGTCCAGTCGAGTAGACAGCTGTATACAACATGCGACTCAATACACCAGAACCTTAAGACCCAAAATTCACTGCTTTGGTTCCAATATTTATTTTTTACCATTTATTAAATTTTATGTTAAAAAATAAAGATGCTTCGTGACCGGTTCATAACCTCGGCTCCTCCTGGAGACCGCTGATGCTGTGACGTCTTAAGAGCCGGGAGATGAACGCTGAGATGCTGGTTGCCATGGAGACTATTTCTGAGGCTTTGGGAGTTAGGAAATGTTACGGGAAATAGATCGTGACGCTTTTGTTACCGTCAATGACAGGATGAGGTGTTTTTCGATCCGCAAAATTCGATTCTCTGCCGGGGATCGAACCCTGCAGAGGTTCGCTAGGACTACGACCTCAGATGTTCACTCAGCCGCGAGGTCCTTAGATGTGAAGGGGCTCCTAGGCCCCTACCCCTCGAGCGGTAGGTGTGTGTGTGTGTGTGTGTGTGTGTGTGTGTGTGTATGCGTGTGTGTGTGTGTGTGTGTGTGTGTGTGAGGCGGGGTCCAAGAGCTGAGAGCCAATCCTGCAGGCACAACTAGTAAACACAAAGACACATACACATTGAAATACATACAGCTTACAGAGGCACGTATAAATAGAATAACGTTAAAGACACTTCAAAACCTACATGAGACGAGTTCAAGAGTATGCAGCGCATCCCCTCCCCCCACCACCACAAGGTACATAAATCGAAACTTGAAAACAGACAGACGTTTACAGCGAGACGTCCCAGAAGATTGTGTGACTGTTTTTTTTTTTCTACTGTCAACATGCTTTGAATAAAATAAGCAATACAATAGAGTTTAATTATTTTCTTACAGAAACCAAATAAAAAAATATATATAAACTTAGCAAGTTGCATAGTTAAGAACATTTTCGAACATGTTCCGAACATTTTTCGAACGAATGTGGCCCGAGAACCTGTACGAAACTACTACTTTTGACATTTCTAAAATTTCGGTCAGCCAATGGCTCTAAAAATTTGTCTTTGGGACTGCAGCATGTAGTTTATTGTGCACCCCATACTCATGCTGTGAGCGGTAGTTTATTGTGCACCCCATACTCATGCTGTGAGCGGTAGTTTATTGTGCACCCCATACTCATGCTGCGAGCGGTAGTTTATTGTGCTCCCCATACTCATGCTGTGAGCGGTAGTTTATTGTGCACTCCATACTCATGCTGTGAGCGGTAGTTTATTGTGCACCCCGTACTCATGCTGTGAGCGGTAGTTTATTGTGCACTCCATACTCATGCTGTGAGCGGTAGTTTATTGTGCACTCCATACTCATGCTGTGAGCGGTAGTTTATTGTGCACCCCGTACTCATGCTGTGAGCGGTAGTTTATTGTGCACTCCATACTCATGCTGTGAGCGGTAGTTTATTGTGCACCCCGTACTCATGCTGTGAGCGGTAGTTTATTGTGCACTCCATACTCATGCTGTGAGCGGTAGTTTATTGTGCACCCCGTACTCATGCTGTGAGCGGTAGTTTATTGTGCACTCCATACTCATGCTGTGAGCGGTAGTTTATTGTGCACCCCATACTCATGCTGTGAGCGGTAGTTTATTGTGCACTCCATACTCATGCTGTGAGCGGTAGTTTATTGTGCACCCCATACTCATGCTGTGAGCGGTAGTTTATTGTGCACTCCATACTCATGCTGTGAGCGGTAGTTTATTGTGCACCCCATACTCATGCTGTGAGCGGTAGTTTATTGTGCACTCCATACTCATGCTGTGAGCGGTAGTTTATTGTGCACCCCATACTCATGCTGTGAGCGGTAGTTTATTGTGCACTCCATACTCATGCTGTGAGCGGTAGTTTATTGTGCACCCCATACTCATGCTGCGAGCGGTAGTTTATTATGCACCCCGTACTCATGCTGTGAGCGGTAGTTTATTGTGCACCCCATACTCATGCTGTGAGCAGTAGTTTATTGTGCACCCCATACTCATGCTGTGAGCGGTAGTTTATTGTGCACCCCATACTCATGCTGCGAGCGGTAGTTTATTGTGCACCCCGTACTCATGCTGTGAGCGGTAGTTTATTGTGCACCCCATACTCATGCTGCGAGCGGTAGTTTATTGTGCACCCCATACTCATGCTGTGAGCGGTAGTTTATTGTGCACCCCATACTCATTCTGTGAGCGGTAGCGCAAAAAAGATGACAGGGCATAAAAGTTCCCAATCAATTCATCACCTGGTGTTGTTTACTCTGACAATGTCACCTAATCTACACATCTTATAATTTTAGTCACAGGCAGCAACCAACTTTTTGCTCTGATACATCTATAATCTTGCAGTACATCAGTATACATTGGAGGTAAATCTTTTGTGTTTACACTGAATAATTGTACGTTTTTAGGGTTATGTGAGTGATTAAGTGATACTTTTTACGGTTCTTGGTCTATATTCTATACATCTGATAATATATAAGTATTAATTATATATATATATATATATATATATATATATATATATATATATATATATATATATATATATATATATATATATATATATGTCGTACCTAGTAGCCAGAACGTACTTCTCGGCCTACTATGCAAGGCCCGATTTGCCTAATAAGCCAAGTTTTCCTGAATTAATATATTTTTTCTAATTTTTTTCTTATGAAATGATAAAGCTACCCATTTCATTATGTATGAGGTCAACTTTTTTTTATTGGAGTTAAAATTAACGTAGATATGTGACCGAACCTAACCAACCCTACCTAACCTAACCTAACCTATCTTTAAAGATTAGGTAGCCGAAAAAGTTAGGTTAGGTTAGGTTAGGTAGTCGAAAAACAATTAATACATGAAAACTTGGCTTATTAGGCAAATCGGGCCTTGCATAGTAGGCAGAGAAGTGCGTTCTGGCTACTAGGTACGACATATATATATATATATATATATATATATATATATATATATATATATATATATATATATATATATATATATATATATATATATATATATTTATTTTTAAGATGAATAGGAAAGCCAGGGATATACTGAACATCTTGTTTCTGATTCTTTACTTTAAAATGCATAACGTTTCGAATACTTCTCGTATTCATCATCAGATCTAAAAGAAAAAACAGAAATCACAATCAAATAACTGGTAAACAAAGAACTCATACTGAATATAATTGCCTATTAAAGAAAGGAAAATGATTAAAAAACAAAACACTTAAGCTTACTTAAAGTGATCAATACAAATAAAACTTATTAACTGTCACATAGATAAAAGTTAATTCAAAAGTCCATTAAATTACAAGAGAAATTTTATAACTACTAAAACAAACCATTCTATTAAACTTAGGCGAAGTAATCAACAGGAGTGAAACTTGATAGTTAACACATAGACACTAAACACTATTACATATATTCATATAGTGACTACAATTCTACAAAATATGTATATAAAACACATACAGAATTAACGACAATTATAAAGTACTAACCAAAATCTACTTTAATCATTTAAAGTAGATCGTTTTTTAATCATTTTCTAGTTCCGAACCTAGAACTAACCAAAATCTACTTGAGCACCGGGGAGTATCTTTTAGGACTGGATTACCATTGTCTAAACCAGCATTTTCGGAGATTAGAAACCATTGTTATGAGTTTGATCATTCTCTGCTGGAATCTGATTTTAAAATTCTGGACACTTGTATGAATGGCCAGTCAGATTGGAGAGTAATGGAATCCTTATATATAAAGGAGCTGCGGCCTCTGTTAAATAGCAACCTTTCAGCTGTTCAATTGTACACTGTACAATTGAACATTGTACAATTTGATTACATTGTAATCAAATTACAGGGCACAGTTGGCCCTGTAATTTGATTTATAGTTCATTCTAGTAGTTTAATTTTATTATAATTTTATTTAGTTTACCATGTCTTTGCCTTTTCTTACTTATTTCAAGTCTTGACATTGTACATTATTATAATCTTTTTATTTAGGATATATAATACATTTTTTGGTATTTAGATTTGTTTAATATTTGAGTTTTTATAAGATTTTGGTTAGTACTTTATAATTGTCGTTTATTCTGTATGTATTTTATATACATATTTTGTAGAATTGTAGTCATTATATGAATATATGTAATAGTGTTTAGTGTCTATGTGTTAACTATCAAGTTTCACTCCTGTTTGTGTGTGTGTGTGTGTGTGTGTGTGTGTGTGTGTGTGTGTGTGTGTGTGTGTGTGTGTGTGTGTGTGTGTGTGTGTGTGTGTGTGTGTGTGTGTGTAAATCACGAAAATTAACACGTGATGAAAAATGTGACAGTGTCAGACCACGGAGGAAGAACTGAAACAAGAATTTCCTTAAGTTCTATCGTATATTAATACATCTTCAGAAGGAATGAATCTTCATTTCTTATGAAGATGTAGTTATATACGAAAGTACTTAAGGAAATTCCTGTTTCACTTCTTCCTCCGTGGTCTGACACTGTCACATATATATATATATATATATATATATATATATATATATATATATATATATATATATATATATATATATATATATATATATGGCACTTCTCTTCTAGAAGTGAAATGTGGATACAGTGCAAGAATTTCAGTTATTTTTTATTTTGTAGGAAAATGGTCTGTCATTTCATTCATCGTGAGTATAGAACTGTTTTTAAATTGGCTCATTTTTGTTTCCAGTCTAAGATAAAATGCTCTAGTTTTTGTCCTTGTCTTTGTCCACACAATTTACGATACATAGATCTATATTCCAGCCGAACTTTGAAGAGATACTTGTAGCTGAGTCTTCCTCGAGCTGAGACAACGTCTGTTAGTCTGCTGGTTTTGTTACTTGTTGCAAACAATTGTTTTTTTGTGATACAATTGATTGACACCTGTTTGATGGGGTTCTGGGAGTTCTTCTACTCCCCGAGGCCAGGCTTGACTTGTGAGAGTTTGGTCCACCAGGCTGTTGCTTAGTCGCAGGCCCACATACCCACCACAGCCCGGTTGGTCCGGCACTCCTTGGAGAATATTATCTAGTTTTCTCGCTGGGAGGACGTTGAACAACCGCGGACCTCTGATGTTTATACAGTGTTCTCTGATTGTGCCTATGGCACCTCTGCTCTTCACTGGTTCTATTCTGCATTTTCTTCCATATCGTTCACTCCAGTATATTGTTATTTTACTGTGTAGATTTGGGATCTGGTCCTCCAGTATAATTCCACGTGTATATTATTTGATATATCTCTCGTCTTCTTTCTAGTGAGTATATTTGGAGAGCTTTGAGACGATCCCAATAATTTAGGTGTTTTATCTCGTCTATGCGTGCCGTATATGTTCTCTGTATTCCCTCTATTTCAGCAATCTCTCCTACTCTGAAGGGGGAAGTGAGTACTGAGCAGTACTCGAGACGGGACAACACAAGTGACTTGAAGAGTACAACCATTGTGATGGGATCCCTGGATTTGAAAGTTCTCGTAATCCATCCTATCATTTTTCTGGCTGACGCAATATTTGCTTGGTTATGCTTCCTAAACGTTAGGTCGTCGGACATCATTATTCTTAAATCCTTAACATGCTGCTTACCTAGTATGGGCAGATTTGATTGTGTTTTGTACCCTGTATTATGTTTAAGGTCCTCATTTTTACCGTACCTGAGTACCTGGAATTTATCACCGTTAAACATCATGTTACTTTCTGCTGCCCAATCGAAAACTGTATTAATATCTGCTTGAAGTTTTTCAATGTCTTCAGCAGAGGTAATTTTCATGATGATTTTTGTGTCATCTGCAAAGGACGACACGAAGCTGTGACTTGTATTTTTGTCAATATCTGATATGAGAATAAGGAAAAGCAGTGGTGCAAGGACTGTACCCTTGTACTGAAAAGCAGTGGTGCAAGGACTGTACCCTTGTACTGAAAAGCAGTAAGGTGCAAGGATTTTGATAATGAATGAATCCACTGGTTCCTGTTTGCATTATTCCATTTCAAATTCATCAAAGATTTCTCGCTTAATGTCACTTTTTAGATCTGATGTTTGTTGTTTTAGATTCAGCTACTGGGAACAAAAATTTCCAAGTAGCACGGGCTATGGTGAGCCCGTAGTGGACTTACCAGACACAGGAGCGGTGCTGGAACTCTGTGATGATTTAGATCTGTTTAATAGCCCAAGTTTACATTGAATATTTGAGCTCTGAATGTAGGTCCTCATAGTAGGCCTATCCTGGGAATTCCTCAGATTAAACTGATCGTCTCCTGGCAATAGGCCTATTCAGTGACTACGTCAGAATGGGTTTGGTCCCCACTTAGAATGCAAGCGAAATGCCTATATACAGTAGGCTGTATAGATATTTTTAAACTGTATACTATCACTTAAACTGTATATTTGTCACAAGAGTTTTTTTTAATTTAATGCATCAGTTTCTTAAATAATATTAGGGTGAAGTTGCTGAATTAATACGTCGCTGTGTTTAGGTAGTGTTATATATAGTTATCTTGAGGTTATCTTGAGATGATTTCGGGGCTTAGCGTCCCCGAGGCCCGGTCCTCGACCAGGCCTCCTGTTTGTTACACCCCCCTAGGAAGCAACCCCTAGCAGCTGTCTAACTCCTAGGTATTTATTTTACTGCTAGGTAACAGGGGGCATAGGATGAAAGAAACTCTGCCCATTCTTTCTCACCGGCGCCTGGGATCGAACCCGGGACCACAGGATCACAAGTCCAGCGTGCTGTCCGCTCGGCCGACCGGCTCCCAAAAGCCGCTACTTAAGCTACAGCATTTGCTCGCTGACCAATCAGGAGGTTTACTAGTCCTGAACATGAACCAGGGCTTGAACGGCAACCAGGAGGCCTGGTCGACGACCGGGCCGCGGGGACGCTAAGCCCCGGAAGCACCTCAAGGTAAGGGCTAATGTAAACTCTATCTTCAGTTCTGGTGAACTCCGAGACGCGCGGGAAACCTTTTTGGTGCAAGTTTACCCGTGAATGTCTTGCTTTTTCTGAACACTATACAGTATACAGAGTCAGTATACAGAGTTCTGCACGGTAGACAGTTTACAGGGAGGTCGAGTTTACTGTCCTTTTTTCTCCTGTTCCGTCGTGCCAGCCCGTCTATGCTGGCCTGTGACAGCGATCATTTGCATATGGCAATTGCTTGCAAGATCCGGTGATGGTTTGAACTGCATTTTTTTGCAGTCTTGTTGCTTTCCTTGTTGATGACGTCATCAACAAAGAAACTTGTTCACGACATCAAATTGTGAATGAATTTTATATTTAATCATAATTGCTAATTAGCAGATATTAAACATAATAAAATAAATGTCATTTTGTTAATTTTTTTATTTTTATTTATTTATCCCCCCCCCCATTAAAATAGATTTTTCAAGTTGATTGTGTCCTATCATTTAAATGTTGCAACAATTAATTAAATGTAAGTAAACTACTCTTGACTATTCCACTCAAAATAATTAGCTAAAATAATAGTGATAATATTTCACTGGGGTCAATGGTAGCTAAGAGAGAAGATGGGAATGAGAGCGGAGAAGAGAGAGAGAGAGAAGGAGAGAGAGAGAGAGAGAGAGAGAAGAGAGAGAGACAGAGAGAGACAGAGAGAGAGAGAGAGAGAGAGAGAGAGAGAGAGAGGGAGAGGGAGGAATGAGAGTGGAGAAGAGAGAAAAAAGAGCAAATGAGAAACTGAGCAGAATAATCAATCACTTTATAGAGAGAATATAACAGGTAAACTGTGTCAATTAAAGAGAACAAGCGCAGATGATGGAGAGAGAGAGAGAGAGAGAGAGAGAGAGAGAGAGAGAGAGAGAGAGAGTAAAAGCGGATGATTGAGAAGACGAAGAAGAGAGAGAAAATAAAATCGAATAAAAACGTGGCAGGAGAAAAAGGTGTGACAGACAGACGGAGAGAAACCAGGATAAAAATACAGAGCAAAAACAGTCGAAATAAAACATGGAAACTGAGAGAAGGAGATCAGGTAACCAGCGTCCCATTTACAGCCTTTTACACACCACGTTTATATATATATATATATATATATATATATATATATATATATATATATATATGTCGTACCTACTAGCCAGAACGCACTTGTCAGCCTACTATGCAAGGCCCGATTTGCCTAATAAGCCAAGTTTTCCTGAATTAATATATTTTCTCTATTTTTTTTCTTATGAAATGATAAAGCTACCCATTTCATTATGTATGAGATCAATTTTTTTTTATTGGAGTTAAAATTAACGTAGATATATGACCGAACCTAACCAACCCTACCTAACCTAACCTAACCTATCTTTATAGGTTAGGTTAGGTTAGGTAGCCGAAAAAGTTAGGTTAGGTTAGGTTAGGTAGGTTAGGTAGTCGAAAAACAATTAATTCATGAAAACTTGGCTTATTAGGCAAATCGGGCCTTGCGTAGTAGGCTGAGAATAGCGTTCTGGCTACTAGGTACGATATATATATATATATATATATATATATATATATATATATATATATATATATATATGTGTGTGTGTGTGTGAGAAAGCTGCATGAACGCGCAAGCCATATATCACTAAGAACTCTTTGACCCGGCCAGGTACTGTGTACGTTTAGGGGTGATCCTGGACGGCATGGGTTCGAATCCTGGCCGGGTCAAAGAGTGTTTAGTGATATATATATATATATATATATATATATATATGATCATTTAAATCATTACAGACAACCTCATATACTCATAGGTTACCTACACACATACACACACACACACACACACACACACACACACACACACACACACACACACACACACACACACACACACACACACACCATTGCAAATCTTGTAATGCTATCATTCTACATGAGCACTCTACTTATTTCTAACGCCTAGCTAGACAGACTTGACCACTACACCGTCACAATACAGCACATATTCACATATCATGTGAACATGTGAACAACTCCTTACGTTCAACCAAAGGGGGTATTATGAACAAGGAACATTTTTACCCACCTGCACTAACCGACACCATGGCCTCTGGCCTCTCAATGTACGGCTCGATTTTCATCAGTGTAAGTTGTTAGTTATGGCACTGTCCGAGTACTCACAACACTATACACAACCCTCAAAGGTTGTGTGTGTGTGTGTGTTGGGAATCACGAGAAGGTTATCAAGTTATAATTTCATAGTTCTTTAAATATTTTTGTTTCAACACTGAGGCGCTGCAGATTTTGGACAAATGTTACATTCATGTCAACAGAGTCCTGGGGGAGTGCCACTGTCTGGAGGGAGTGCCACTAGGGTAAGCTAGCTAGTAGGCCGGCGGAGATGTCTTCCCTTCGCTAGGTAGGGGAGGTGGTTGGGGGGGGGGAAGAAGATCCTTGCTTAAACTGCGTTAAATTTTCCTCCGACCGGGTAATTTTTTTCCCCGATTTTCGAAGACTGTTATAGTGCGTATAGTGTCAGGGTGTAGGACTTTGTGGCAAGAGGTATGACGGGAACTGGCGATCCCATCCTTCTAAACCACTCAACCCGGCGCTCACGGCAAAAATAATCACTCCGCCTTGCGTGTTAAATGATCCACCACCATACTGCCGTCCCAACACCCGCGGTAATTACATAACAAAAGAAAAAAAACATAAACACCCGTGCGCAGTTACAAAAAAAAATAGGAACTTCTACGCGCAAGAAAAAAAAAACGGAAAATCACTGTGTAAAAATGCGCAGTGTGTTGCGACAAGGAGCGCTGAGAGCGGGGGCTTGTTTGAGTGCGCGCGGGGCGGGTGTAGGTGGTGGTGGTGGCGGCTGGCAACACTAGCACTGTGCGGTTGAGTACTGAGCCCAGCCTCCTGCTCGCTCATGTCTACCACTGCCCGCCCACCACCCCCACACTGCTGCCACCACCCCACTCTCACACCCACTCTCTCCGTTTATTTTGTTCACCTCTCAATCGCGTCCCATCCGGCCAGGCGAGCTGGCGATCCCCTGCGCTAACAGCCCCTGGTGGTGGTTCACCTGTAGGGGCAGGGAAGGTGGCGGCCGGGAGGAGATAATTTAAGGGGTTAAGTTAGGGGGGCAGGAATTGCCACTCAGTTGTCACCCCCCAAGTATCACGTGACTCCGGCGAGCCAACCATAGGGCGGATGGTGTGTTTAAACAGACGAGGGCCATATAGCAGCCCCTGCAGGATGCTCACACTGCCGCCCCTCCGTGCGGGGGTTGGTCTCTAGCATCTCTCTCTCTCTCTCTCTCTCTCTCTCTCTCTCTCTCTCTCTCTCTCTCTCTCTCTCTCTCTCTCTCTCTCTCTCTCTCTCTCTCACCTCTGCAGCAGATGAGCGATGTTTCTCTCTCTCCTTGGGCCGGATGTCTCCAAGATGTGCAGCAGCTTCCCTCACTTCTCCGTGTCTCAGATGAGACTCTTTCCTTTATCTGATGAGCGCCTTGTTCTTTCGCTTGTCCTCATATTCCAGCTCCTTGTCCTCATATCCCAGCTCTTCGTCCTCATATCCCAGCTTCTTGTCCTCATATCCCAGCTTCTTGTCCTCATATCCCAGCTCTTCGTCCTCATATCCCAGCTTCTTGTCCTCATATCCCAGCTCCTTGTCCTCATATCCCAGCTCTTCGTCCTCATATCCCAGCTTCTTGTCCTCATATTCCAGCTCCTTGTCCTCATATCCCAGTTTCTTGTCCTCATATCCCAGCTCCTTGTCCTCATGTCCCTTCCAAGTGCTATATATAGTGCTCTCTTCTCATAACATTCTTAACTTAGAGATGTTCGCTTCTCTTCTCAGTCGTAAGAGTTCTCTGAGATAAAGATGCTTCAGTGTCTCACGCAGCCTCCCATTAGATCTCCCGAGGAGACTGCTCGCCCCGAGTGTGTAAACCACATGTTATTGTAGTGAGTTTACCGGAGACCTGACGCAGCATCACTGGCATTGCTCATCCCGACTGACTCAGCATCCACGTGTTCTCAGTTGATGCTCTCCCGTCTCGTCAATATTCTCCACTGATGGGGTGATTGGGGGAGATGATTGTGGTGATTGTGACGGTGGTGATTGTGGTGGAAGGTGATTGTAGCAGGGGGTGATTGTGAAGGGAGGTGGTGATAGTGATGGGGTGGTTGTGGTGGTGATAGTGACTCATCTGTCTGTCAGTTAGAAATTTTTTCATCCATGTCACAAGTCTCATTGTCACCCCCCTCTAGCATGTTCCAGTTTCCAGAAGAGCCTCTGGTGTGGGACTCTATCAAAAGCCTTTTTTTAGGTCCAGATAGACACAGTCAACCCAACCACCTCTTTCCTGTAGTATCTCTGTGGCTCTATCTTTAACACTAAGTAGATTTGCTACACAGGATCTTCCTGTTCGAAAACCATATTGTCTGTCTGTTATTATGTCATTACTCTACAGGTGCTCAACCCATTTGGTTTTAACTATTGTTTCTAGTGTTTTGACTTCCACACTTGTTAATGATACGGGTCTATAGTTTACAAGTTCCTCTCGACTACCATTTTTTTATAAATTGGTGCTGTTTGGCTTTTTCCATGTATCTGCCTAAGGTTCCGGTGCACAAGGATGTCTGGAATATTAATTGGAGTGGAATGCTTAGCTCAGTTGCATACATCTCATTTAGTTCCTTGCCTAGCAACAAGTCTGTCCAATTAAACTCATTAAAGAGTTTTCTAAGTTCCCCAAAGTGTCCTCTCTTGAAATCGCGTCTATCAACTGTTTCAATGTCCCCATTTTCTTCTAGTGTGTGTGTGTGTGTGTGTGTAAATAGTGTCTCCTAAATAGCACTACAAGGGCAAACTTGTATCTTAAATGACTTCTCACTCGACACAAAATATTTTCAAGATTTTCAAGAAAAGATTTGACTTCGGCAACACACGATACGTACCGTAGGGGCTCTTCCAGGGACCCGTGTACCGTAGGGGCTCTTCCAGGGACCCGTGTACCGTAGGGGCTCCTCCAGGGACCCGTGTACCGTAGGGGCTCCCCCAGGGACCCGTGTACCGTAGGGGCTCCCCCAGGGACCCGTGTACCGTAGTGGCTCTTCCAGGGACCCGTGTACCGTAGGGGCTCCTCCAGGGACCCGTGTACCGTAGTGGCTCTTCCAGGGACCCGTGTACCGTAGGGGCTCTTCCAGGGACACGTGTACCGTAGGGGCTCCCCCAGGGACCCGTGTACCGTAGGGGCTCTTCCAGGGACCCGTGTACCGTAGGGGCTCTTCCAGGGACCCCTTCCACTTTCCCATCTTTTCTTTTTTCTTAACTCTCTAACCTATTTTATGTCTCTCATCCCCTTTTACACTTTCTACCCCTTCCTTTCCTCCTTACCTTTCCACCCCCCCCCCCACCCTCTCCAGTGGGCTCCACCCCCTCTCCCCCCCTCACTCACCTGGATGACAGTGGTCGCGTTGGGGACGGCTCGACCCGTCACCCGCCTGGCGATGACGGATGACGCCGCCTGGATGATGGATCACGCCTGACACCCTCCCCTATCCCCCGTCCCCCAACCCCCCTCCCTCCCATCGTCTCTCCCCGAGCCCCCCCCCCCCCCCATTCCCCCACCCCTCCATCTAGCCAGCAGAGGTCAGCAGGTTACTGGGCGGGGTATAGAGAGGGGGGATGGGGGTATGGATGGGGTTAGAGGGGTGGGGGTTGCTTCAGGGGGGGGGGGAGGTGGAAGGGATTGGAGACTTGGGTGTGTCCATCACATACGCTGACGATGTCACCCAAATAATATGCCAACCGGGACCATCTACCAGTCTCCGTGGTGTAGTGGTAAGACACTCGCTTGGCGTTCCGCGAGCGCTCTGTCATGGGTTCGTATCCTGGCCGGGGAGGATTTACTGGGCGCAAATCCTTAACTGTAGCCTTTTGTTTAACTCAACAGTAAAATGGGTACTTGGTTGTAACAACGATTCTTCGCGGCGGGGATCGTATTCCAGGGACCTGCCCGAAACGCTACGCGTACTAGTGGCTCTACAAGAATGTAACAACTCTTGTATATATCTCAAAAAAAAAAATCAAAGCCGCTACTAGCCGACAAGACCAAGGCAGCAATTGAATTCATAAACAACTTTGAGAAGTAGTGGAAACTTAGTACAAACAAAAGTTTCAGATAATACACATTGCGAAAAGAAACCCGGACCCCATCATCCTTGACAACCGGCCGATCCAATATGCGGAGGCAGGCAGAATACTGGGACTTATGATCAATAGAACAGGGATACAAATCCATGTAAGGGACCGACTAAACAAAGCCAAAGCAGCATTAGGAAAACTGAGGAGATTCCGAAGCCTCAGTACTAACATTCAGATCCACCTATATAAGGCTCTAGTTCGGCCGCATCTAGAGTATCCCCCAGTACCACTACACACCATAAAGAAAACTAACATGCAGAAACTGCAAGCAGTACAAAATAAGGCGCTAAGGAGAGCAGCAAAACACCGTCCACCATATGATCAGACAATCCAGGAGCTCCACGAACTCCTGAACATACAGCCACTAAACATCAGACTGCAGCACCAAGCCATCAGGGTGTGGAACACCATCGAAATGTTAGAGGACCCAATGTTAGAAAGATTACTCCAAGATGAGACGCCCCGCTCCCACAGCTGGTGGGCCAAGAGCCTCGATTTACTAGATGAAAACCCAAATACTGATCAGAAATCCTTCCCCCAATAATTGAAAAAATTTAATATGTATGTGGGTGTATGTATATGTATATGTGTGCAGTTGTGTATATATCTATAGACATCCATATATAGTGAAACACATGTGAAGAACCTCTCACACACTCACAGCTCCCTGACAAGAGGGAGCCAGCTTAGCTTAGCTGCCAACACCCACACATGGTGTCAGCAAGGCGGACAGCCCGCCTGCTTTCATACCTCTCACTGTATTTCCCACTTCTATACTTCCCTTCACCTATGCCTCTCCTTCCTCTTTACTCCCCCTCCCCCCCCCAAAAAAAAAGGTGTGCGCTTACCTATCATAAGTTACCTATTAGTGACTAGTTACCTCTCAGTGCTTACCAAATAGTGTCCATGGAAGAGTGAGGTTCTATATATATATAGTTCTCTATCCTCCCCCTCCCCCCCTACCAAACCCATCCCCCCTCCCCCCCCTCCCTACCCCCCTCCCCACTACCACCCCCATACCCCCTCCCCCCACGCCTATTATGCCTTGTTGTACCTATTGCGTTCCTAATCTAGCATTTACAGTTGTGGGTGGAGGTGGTTTCCACAACCTCCTCTTTTTCATTGCACATTCCACCTGTGTCCTCTTGTCCTGCGTTTTTTTTTTCTTTAAACGAGGATTGTCCGTGTCCAGTTCGTCTGTTCCCCTTCAGTATCTTGTATGTTGGGATCATATCCCCTTTGGTCTCCATTGCAGTGAGGGAACAATTACAATGTCATTCATGGTATTTCCATATTGTCTTGTCCATATTTTGATGTCATAGTGTCTTATAATTGTTTAAAAAAATAATAGCAATAATTTCGCCCCCTCTCTTTCCACACTGCCCCCTCCCCCCATTTCCCATCCCCTCCCCCCCTTTCCCACCCCCTCCCCCCATTTTCCACCCCCTTCCCCATCCCCCTCCCCCTCCCAGCAGTACCACCACCTTCTCTCACACCGCCTAACCCCACCTTCTTGCCCAACCCCTCCCCCACGAATTCCCCCCACCCTCTTCCCCCCCTTTTCTCCCCCCACCCCCACCTTCTTGCCCAACCCCTCCCCCACGAATTCCCCCACCCTCTTCCCCCCCTTTTCTCCCCCCACCCCCTTCCCCCACCCCCCCTCCCCTCAACTGGAGTTCAATCATCCCTCTTGAAGTGGTGTCCACATCAACTGGAGAGTGTCGGGTCTGGCCTGGGTGTCGCCGCTCAGAGGGGTCGGGTTCACCCAGGGTGGAGATACCCATCTCGGCCGGCCTCCCCCACCTCAACCCCTCCCCCCACCTCAACCCCTCCCCCTGTGCTTTCTTTAAGACTGGGGTCGTGACAAGGCCTGGAAGGGGGGCAGAGTAGCCGTTGGGGGGAGAGAGAGGGAGAGAGAGGGAGAGAGAGAGAGAGAGAGAGAGAGAGAGAGAGAGAGAGAGAGAGAGAGAGAGAGAGAGAGAGAGAGAGAGAGAGAGAGAGAGAGGGAGAGAGAGAGAGGGAGAGAGCTATTGAGTAAATTAAGTCTGCTGTGTGGTCGTGTGTACCTGTACTCACCTAATTGTGTCTGCAGGATCGAGCATTGACTCTTGGATCCCGAGCAGACCTGTGTCTGCTGTGTGGTCGTGTGTACTCGAGTCTGCTGTGTGTGTGTAGTCGTGTGTACTAGAGTCTGCTGTGTGGTTGTGTGTACCTGTGTCTGCTGTGTGGTCGTGTGTACCTGTGTCTGCTGTGTGGTCGTGTGTACCTGTGTCTGTTGTGTAGTTGTGTGTACCTGTGTCTGTTGTGTAGTTGTGTGTACCTGTGTCTGCTGTGTGGTCGTGTGTACCTGTGTCTGTTGTGTAGTTGTGTGTACCTGTGTCTGCTGTGTAGTTGTGTGTACCTGTGTCTGTTGTGTAGTTGTGTGTACCTGTGTCTGCTGTGTAGTTGTGTGTACCTGTGTCTGCTGTGTGGTCGTGTGTACCTGTGTCTGCTGTGTGGTCGTGTGTACCTGTGTCTGTTGTGTAGTTGTGTGTACCTGTGTCTGCTGTGTAGTTGTGTGTACCTGTGTCTGTTGTGTGTACCTGTGTCTGCTGTGTAGTTGTGTGTACCTGTGTCTGTTGTGTAGTTGTGTGTACCTGTGTCTGCTGTGTAGTTGTGTGTACCTGTGTCTGTTGTGTAGTTGTGTGTACCTGTGTCTGCTGTGTAGTTGTGTGTACCTGTGTCTGCTGTGTAGTCGTGTGTGTACCTGTGTCATTACTGTTGTACAGGGGATCATTACTGTTGTACAGGGGGTCATTACTGTTGTACAGGGAGTCATTACTGTTGTACAGGGGGTCATTACTGTTGTACAGGGGGTCATTACTGTTGTACAGGGGGTCATTACTGTTGTACAGGTGGTCATTACTGTTGTACAGGGGGTCATTACTGTTGTACAGCTGGACATTACTGTTGTACAGGGGGTCATTACTGTTGTACAGGGGGTCATTACTGTTGTACAGCTGGACATTACTGTTGTACAGGGGGTCATTACTGTTGTACAGGTGGTCATTACTGTTGTACAGGTGGTCATTACTGTTGTACAGGGGGTCATTACTGTTGTACAGCTGGACATTACTGTTGTACAGGTGGTCATTACTGTTGTACAGGGGATCATTACTGTTGTACAGGGGGTCATTACTGTTGTACAGGGGGTCATTACTGTTGTACAGGTGGTCATTACTGTTGTACAGGTGGTCATTACTGTTGTACAGGGGGTCATTACTGTTGTACAGCTGGACATTACTGTTGTACAGGTGGTCATTACTGTTGTACAGGGGATCATTACTGTTGTACAGGGGGTCATTACTGTTGTACAGGGGGTCATTACTGTTGTACAGGGGGTCATTACTGTTGTACAGGTGGTCATTACTGTTGTACAGGGGGACATTACTGTTGTACAGGGGATCATTACTGTTGTACAGGGGATCATTACTGTTGTACAGCTGGACATTACTGTTGTACAGGTGGTCATTACTGTTGTACAGGGGATCATTACTGTTGTACAGGGGGACATTACTGTTGTACAGGGGGTCATTACTGTTGTACAGGTGGTCATTACTGTTGTACAGGTGGTCATTACTGTTGTACAGGGGGTCATTACTGTTGTACAGGGGGTCATTACTGTTGTACAGGGGGTCATTACTGTTGTACAGCTGGACATTACTGTTGTACAGGTGGTCATTACTGTTGTACAGGGGGTCATTACTGTTGTACAGCTGGACATTACTGTTGTACAGGTGGTCATTACTGTTGTATTGTGGGAGGGAGGAGTGGGGCAAGAGGGGTGGGGGAGAACTTGATGTTGGGGGAGAAACTGGAAGTGGAGGGGAGGATGTTGGGGAGGAACTGGAAGTGGAGGGGAGGATGTTGGGGGAGGAACTGGAAGTGGAGGGGAGGATGTTGGGGGAGGAACTGGAAGTGGAGGAGAGGATGTTGGGGGAGAAACTGGAAGTGGAGGGGAGGATGTTGGGGGAGGAACTGGAAGGAGATGTGTTGGGGGAAGGGAAATTCAGAATGAAGGAGATGGAAGGAGAAGCCAGGAAGAAGGGGGATAGTAAGAAGGGGCGGGGCAGAGGTGAAGGGGAAGACGGGGGGAGAGGAGAGGGCGGAGAAGGGAAGAGAACAGAGGAGC
Organism: Procambarus clarkii; assembly: GCF_040958095.1. Lineage (NCBI taxonomy): Eukaryota > Metazoa > Arthropoda > Malacostraca > Decapoda > Cambaridae > Procambarus > Procambarus clarkii. The sequence goes on from NC_091205.1 coordinate 17,229,878, forward strand.
GGTAGAGGGGGATAGAGACCCGGGCACCGCCGGCCTCCCCATCTCGTAAACTGGGGAACAAACAGGAAATAAGAGAAGATGAGTTATCTCTCCAAAGGTAAAATTTGTTCCAAAATAAAAATAAATCAATATTGCCAGCTTGAATAAGCAATTTAATGGATAATCAGCTTTAATAACCAGCTTGGATAACGTGGTTGGATTACCACCCTAATGGACAATCACCTTGGATAACGAGCTTAATAGATAATCAGCTGTGATAACCAACTAAGATTACCATCTTGAACTACCAGTTTGGTTAACCTGTCTTGTTTTTTCAAACTAGTAACCCGTGGACCATTGAATCTTCAAGATTCCCTGAGGTGATTCAAGGAACAAACTATATAGTGTTGGCTGTTGGAAACCCCTAACTGCTGACCCAAATAGCTGTTGGAAGCCCTAACTGCTGACCCAAATAGCTGTTGGAAGCCCTAACTGTTGACCCAAATAGCTGTTGGAAGCCCTAACTGTTGACCCAAATAGCTGTTGGAAGCCCTAACTGCTGACCCAAATAGCTGTTGGAAGCCCTAACTGCTGACCCAAATAGCTGTTGGAAACCCCTAACTGCTGACCCAAATAGCTGTTGGAAGCCCTAACTGCTGACCCAAATAGCTGTTGGAAGCCCTAACTGCTGACCCAAATAGCTGTTGGAAACCCCTAACTGCTGACCCAAATAGCTGTTGGAAGCCCTAACTGCTGACCCAAATAGCTGTTGGAAGCCCTAACTGCTGACCCAAATAGCTGTTGGAAGCCCTAACTGCTGACCCAAACATTAAGGGAACTTCTTGGGTCAATTCTCCCTGATCCAGCAGGTCCTCCTTTGGTTTTCCAACCTCAAGAAACTGGTCAGTTTAAAGTGTCCTTTCCTAACCTTCCAAGAGGAGCCAAAACAGAAAACGGGACAGTTAGGTCACTTTCGCCAGCCGCTTCCAGTTTCTAGTACGGCTCTTTTTTTGACCTTAGATAACGCATACGTGCGAAAAGCGACGTTCTTTGTAGGAAGGACAGGTTGTCCTTCAACATAATATCTGCTGACTTATGGTTTTGTTAGGCTATTCAATCTTTCTCCTTCATTCCTTCCTTCATTCCTTCCTTCTCGTCTTCCTTCACCCCCCAGTCTTAACACACTCGGTACTGACCCTCAAACATTTCTCCTTGAATTCTTTCACTCGGAGGATGGCGAAGATAAGACGGCTCTTAAGACATGTCCCCACCAAACCTTCCCCCCCCCTCCAAAGACATGTCCTAGACATGTCCTAGACATGTGTTGCCTGTGTTCTCCACACCTGGAGAACACGGGAGCCGGTCGGCCGAGCGGACAGCACGCTGGACTTGTGATCCTGGGTTCGATCTCAGGCGCCGGCGAGAAACAATGGGCAGAGTTTCTTTCACCCTATGCCCCTGTTACCTAGCAGTAAAATAGGTACCTGGGTGTTAGTCAGCTGTCACGGGCTGCTTCCTGGGAGTGGAGGCCTGGTCGAGGACCGGGCCGCGGGGACACTAAAAAAAGCCCCGAAATCATCTCAAGATAACCCTCAAGATAACCTGTCCCCCAAACTTCTTTCAAAAGCATATATGTCTCGAAATGGGTTCTACCATCACATGCTCCCCCCCTCCCCCCCACCTCCCTCTAGCCTTCTCTATCTCTCACACCCTCCCCCCTTAACCCCCCCCCCCACCCCCTTTTTTTTTCTCTCTTTCCCTCCCTACTGTCGGTAGGGAGGAAGAAGGAAGTGGAACTCCCTATTTCCCTGGTTCCACTTAAACCAGGATTATCTCCCCTTATCCTGGTCATTAGTGGTTAGGATGTCGAGGGCTCACGAAGGGAAAAAGGGATAGAAATAGCCTTAGCTACTCTATCCCTTCGAGATGTATTTTCTTGTCTCAATAAACGTACTTGAACTTAAAAGGTCGGGTTAATTATTAAGACGAGTACACACTTCTTGAAAAGAATATGAAAGGACTTGAGATGACAAGTCGGTGCCCAACCACTTCGACACAACGGGGGATTGAACGCTGCTGACCTTGTAGGAAGCGTTCTCTCTATGTTCATTCTCTGAACGTTGATATGGATATAAATAGGAGCTGCCTAGTATGGGCCAATATATATATATATAGGCCTTCTGTAGTTACCTTGATTAAAAATGCACTACGGGCTCACCATAGCCCGTGCTACTTGGAACTTTGTTCCAGGTAGCGAATCTTTAACAACAACCACATACCTTGATTCTTATTCTTATAAAGAGAACACGACCAAGGAATTAGAGACGCTCGAGGAAGAGAAATAATAAAAAAAGGAGAAAGTGCCAAGCCATTACGACTATATAGCACTGGGAAGGGGTCAGGATAAGGATTTGGGATGGGACGGGGGAAAGGAATGGTGCCCAACCACTTGGTGGACGGTCGGGGATTGAACGCCGACCTGCATGAAGCGAGACCGTCGCTCTACCGTCCTTGACCATCCAATTCCATATGATAGTTAAGATTTAAAACAAATTTATTCCTAATTATTCAAATAGTCTCATAAAATAAATGAGTCTCTAGCAGCAGGCTTCAGATGAGCTGAGGTAGGATAACAGCTCTTGCTTGCAGCTTCACCAGGAACCTCAATGACAACCCTAATGAACCCTAATCATAGTTGAAAATGGATAATCAGCTTGGATTACCAGCCTAATGGATAATCACCTTGGATAACTAGCTTAATAGATAATCAGCTGTAATAAGCAACTTGGATAAAAAATAAAGATAAACGATGAAACACGAAGAAGGAAACGGGAAGAAGAAGGAAGGAATTCGGTCAAAACAAAAAAAAAAGTAGTAGAAGAGGATCGAATTGTAGAGAAAAGACGCCGGGAGACTTTCCAGGAATCCTGGAACGTCGTGTATGTGTGACAGGTGATTAAAGATGGGCTCCTCCAGTGGGTGGTCACCCATCCAGATAACACCACGACGGAAACCTGTGTGTCTCAGCATTTTTTGTTTCTTCGGCCTGACGAAGTCTCTCTCCCCCGTCCCTGGGGTACTCCAGTGACGTCAGGCTCCAGTTGAACCTGGCGAAGTCTTCTCTCCTCGTCTCTGGGGTACTCCAGCGACGTCAGGCTCCAGTTGAACCTGGCGAAGTCTCTCCTGCCGTCTCTGGGGTACTCCAGCGACGTCAGGCTCCAGTTGAACCTGGCGAAGTCTCTCCTGCCGTCTCTGGGGTACTCCAGCGACGTCAGGCTCCAGTTGAACCTGGCGAAGTCTCTCCTGCCGTCCCTGGGGTACTCCAGCGACGTCAGGCTCCAGTTGAACCTGACGAAGTCTTCCCCCCGTCCCTGGGGTACTCCAGCGACGTCAGGCTCCAGTTGAACCTGACGAAGTCTCTCTCTCCCGTCCCTGGGGTACTCCAGCGACGTCAGGCTCCAGTTGAACCTGGCGAAGTCTCTCCTGCCGTCCCTGGGGTACTCCAGCGACGTCAGGCTCCAGTTGAACCTGGCGAAGTCTCTCCTGCCGTCCCTGGGGTACTCCAGCGACGTGTACCTCGGGCCTCCACAGCGTTCAGTGGACAAGAAGCAACCATTGCTGTGGCTTTTCATCCTACAGATAAAGCGCGGTTATGTTCCCCTGTGTCTTCATCTCACCACTCCCTCCTCTTCCCTCTCTTCACCCCTCTTCTCTCCCCTCTCTCCTCCCACTCTTCATTACTCTCCACTCCCTCCGTTCACTCCTCTCACTCTCTCCTAAGCTAGTCAAAATCATTTGGATTTTTAAGTGATTATCGTATGGTTCAACTTTACATAATAATTCACTTATAAGGATTGATATAAGGATTCCTGCTTTATAGCCCGTTAAATTAGTGATAAATGTGTGTGTGTGTGTGTGTGTGTGTGTGTGTGTGTGTGTGTGTGTGTGTGTGTGTGTGTGTGTGTGTGTGTGTGTGCTCACCTAGTTGTGCTTGCGGGTGTTGAGCTCTGACTCTTTGGTCCCGCCTCTCAACTGTCAATCAACTGGTGTACAAATTCCTGAGCCTACTGGGCTCTATCATATCTACATTTAAAACTGTGTATGGAGTCAGCCTCCACCACATCACTGCCTAATGCATTCCATCCGTTAACTACACTGACACTGACAAAATTCTTTCTAATGTCTTTATGGCTCATTTGGGCACGCAATTTCCACCTGTGTCCTCTAGTGCGTGTGCCTCTTGTGTTATATAAACTGCCTTTGTCTACCCTATCAATTCTTTTGAGAATCTTGTATGTGGTGATCATGTCCCTCCTAACTCTCCTGTCTTCCAGCGACGTGAGGTTTAATTTCCGTAGCCTCTCCTCATAGTTCATGCCCCTCAGTTCGGGCACTAGTCTGGTGGCATGCCTCTGAGCTTTCTCCAATTTAGTTTTAGGCTTGACGAGATATGGATTCCGTGCTGGAGCTGCATACTCCAGGAATCGTCTAACATACGTGGTATACAAGATTCTGAATGATTCCTTACACAAGTTTCTAAAGGCCGTTCTTATGTTGGCCAACCTTACATATGCCGCTGATGTTATCCTCTTGATATGGGCTTCAGGGGACAGGTCTGGCGTGATATCAACCCCCAGGTCTTTCTCTCTCTTTCCAATTCATGAAGATACTAGCATTATCCTCACTTTAATAAGACCTATCAAAATCCTCAGATTAGGCAAAATTGTAATTAATTTTGTCAATAAAGATGTTGATTATTATATATTTCATCTCCCAAATGATACCTTGTATCTGGCCTCCTGCTCCCTACACCTATCTTCATGGCATTACATTTGATCGGGTTAAACTCTAACAACCATTTGTTGGACCATTCCTTCAGTTTGTCCAGGTCTTCATAAAGTCTGGGTGTGCGCGCGCGCACGCGTTTCGTTGAACCAGTCACCGAGATGCGTGCGTAAGCGCTAAGCCTGAGTAAGACTGAAAAAAGAACTCAATTTTAAATGAGTTTGTTCATCAACTTTTCAAGCGAAGATGCCTATAAGAATATAAGGAAATATTGAGGATGAATTCTGCTAGATTCATTGATTTAACCCTTTCCGTCATGTTCAATAACACTGAAAACATGTTACACACACACACACACACACACACACACACACACACACACACACACACACACACACACACACACACACACACACACACACACACTCTCAACGTTAGATTTGCCATCCAAATGTTAAACGTGTGACCGGTACTCAGATAAATTAACGTTGCATATCTAGTTTGAGAATGGACAACATGAACGTTTGACTGAGAGAGAGAGAGAGAGAGAGAGAGAGAGAGAGAGAGAGAGAGAGAGAGAGAGAGAGAGATGATGAAACCAAGTAGCGAGTGTGGCTGAGGACACAGGGGTCACGGGGAGATCTGATGACCAGAGGGGGTGAGGGGGGTCACCTTTGGACTGGAGGGCAGGTCAGAGTGAGAGGGGGAAGAGGGGATGGTTCCCCCTTAGGCAACCTCCTTTGCTCAGGGAGGGGCAGCAGTATATATATATATATATATATATATATATATATATATATATATATATATATATATATATATATATATATATATATATATATATATATACTGTATATATATATATATATATATAATCTTCTTGCTTCTGTGTTGGTTTGGGGTCTTGAAGTGGGTAGAATGTAATTATGTGTTAATTGGCTGTTGATTGCTGGTTTTGACTTTTTGATGTGTAGGGCCTCGCTGATGTCGAGTCTCCTGTTATCGTTGTATCTGTCGATGATTTCTGTGTTGCTTGTTAAGATGTCTCTGGTGATGGTCTGGTTGTGTGAGGAGATTATATGTTCCTTGATGGAGCCCTGTTGTTTGTGCATTGTTTATCGCCTAGAAAGAGATGTTGCTGTCTTGCCTATATACTGAGATCTTTAGGATTAACACTCCCCAAGTGGGTATGTGAAGGCATGCCCACTTGGGGACTTGGGGAAAATGTGACAGTGTCAGACCGCGAAGGAAGAAATTGAAACAGGAATTTCCTTAAGTACTTTTGTATTTAATAATACATCTTCTGAAGGATATATATATATATATATATATATATATATATATATATATATATATATATATATATATATATATATATATATATATATATATATACAAGAAGGTGTCCAACAAGGTGACCCCCTTGCTCCTTTTCTGTTCTGCCTAGTTATCAAGGAAGTCACCGATAACCTGTCCAGTGAGCTCAACATTTGGTTTTTGGATGATGGTACTCTAGCCGGCTCCCCAGCCTCACTCTTGGACGACATAAGAATAATCCAGGAGCAAGGAGCAAGCCTAGGCCTCACCCTGAACCCTTCCAAATGCGAAATAACCTCCACCAACCAGCACATAATAGAGCAAATAAAGGTTGTTTTGCCTGACATTCATACAACCAACCCTGAGGACAGCACACTCCTAGGTGCTCCTCTTGGAAGGAATGCCATCGACGGGGTCCTTGGTAAGAAGATCACTGACCTGAAGAGGATGAACGAGAGGATTGAAGACATCGATGCTCATGATGCACTTTACCTCATCACCAGATGCTTGTCCCTTCCCAGGCTGACCTACTTTCCAAGATGTTCGCCATCTTTCAACAATATTAAATTAGAAGAGTATGACAGCTTGCTGAAATCAACACTAGAAAAAGCCCTCAATCTTTCCCTCAGCGACTCACAGTGGAAACAGGCCTCCCTTCCTGTCAGACTCGGGGGCCTTGGCGTGCGCACAGCAACACAAATTGCTGTACCAGCATTCCTGTCCTCTTCAGTGGGGTCTGACAACCTGGTGAAGGAAATCCTACCTGAGCACCTAGTTCAACAGGCAGGGGTGCATGATCCCAGCTTCACAGACTGCACAACCAAATGGGTCTCTCTCGCAGGACCAGCACCCCAACCACCGCCTTCTGAAGCCCATAAGCAATCCAGCTGGGATCGCCCCATTGCCGACCAAGAAGCTGCAACTTTGCTAGAAGCTGCGACGACACCACATGACACTGCCCGACTTAGAGCTGTAGCAGCTCCCCATGCAGGTGATTTCCTATTAGCAACCCCAATGTCAGCAACCGGCACCCGTCTCACACCGCAGGCCCTCCGAATTGCCGTGGCTCTCCGCCTAGCTGCCCCAATCCACACCAAATACAGGTGTATTTGCGGCGAGGCAGAGGCCGACAGATACGGAAGGCATGGCCTTCTTTGCCAAAGGACGGGAGGATGGCATGCAAGACACGGCGAGGTTAATGACATTATTAAGAGGAGCCTTACCACAGCCGGTTGTCCAGCAGAGAGAGAGCCCCGTTACCTAATGTCCCGCAACTCTGATGAGCCTGTCGGTCGCCCAGACGGAATTACGGTGAACCCCTGGAAGAATGGTAGACAGTTGGTGTGGGATTACACTTGCGTTTCAACTTTGGCCAGTACCTATGTTGACTTCAGTGCTACACAAGCAGGAGGAGCTGCCAATCACCGGGAAGCGGCCAAGTCACGTAAATACAGAGACCTTGAGCACCACTACAATTTTGTCCCCATTGCCTCAGAGACACTTGGTGCCTGGGGTAAAAGTGCTGCTAGCTTTTTAAAGGAGTTGGGGTCTAAGCTAATCGAAACAACTAGAGACCCCAGAGCTGCCAGTTTTCTTTTTCAGCGCCTTAGTGTGGCAATCCAGAGAGGAAATGCTCACTGCATCCATGGTTCCTGCCCGCCATCTGAGGAGCTTGAGGAGCTATTCAACTTGTGACAAGCAGCCTTGTACCCTGCATGTAATCAATATTGTAATTTTTTTTGTGTAATGACATTTTCAAATAAAGTTAGATAAATATACACACTTAACAAAAGAATAGGGGTGGTAGGAGAAGAAAATATCAAAGTGTTCAGTGAGGATCCACAAGGTCTTCTCTGAGTACTCTTTATTTTCTTCTCCGAGGCTATGGGTCCCTACATTTGCACCAGAGGTGGTACCCCTTCTAGGGTTATATATATATATATATATATATATATATATATATATATATATATATATATATATATATATATATATATATATATATATAAAATATATATGTAACATAATCCTCGCGTCTATGTAAATTATTACAATTGATCCTAAAAAAATCAAAGTAGGTTTTCTAACCAATGAGATTGGTTAGAACATGTTACATTAAGGTAGGTTAAGTTAAAGTATGGGAAGATTTGGTTAGGTTAAGTTAGGGTAGGATTGGTTAGAATTAGGTTATGTTATGATAGATTTAGTTACACAAGGATGGGTTAGAACAATAATATTGGTGGAAACTCAAAGTAAACTTGTGAAGGAGGTGTGTGTGTGTGTGTGTGTGTAGGTGTACTCACTTAGTTGTGCTTGTAGGGGTTGAGCTGTGGCTCTTTGGTCCCGCCTCTCAACTGTCAATCAACTTTTTTTCATTTTTTTCACACAGACACACACACACACACACACACACACACACACACACACACACACACACACACACACACACACACACACACACACACACACACACGCGCGTGTGAATGTACACACACACAATCACCCAACCATCACCATTACTACTACCAACAGCACCATCACTACCATCCCCCCCCCTCACCACCACCACCACCACCACCACCATCACCACCATCACCACCACCACCACCACCACCACCACCACCACCCCCACCATCACCACCACCACCACCATCACCACCACCACCTCCATCACCTCTACAGGAGAAAACCTTGAAGATGCTCCCTCAATCTCCCTCCCACCACCACTAGAGGGGCACCAGAGGCCGCTGTGGCGCTCAGTAAGTCATGTCTTGTGACACAGATTTACGCCAGATAGGTAAGATGGATCCTGTCTGTCTGTGCTTGCGTCAGACGTCGCTCTCTCTCTCTCTCTCTCTCTCTCTCTCTCTCTCTCTCTCTCTCTCTCTCTCTCTCTCTCTCTCTCGCTCTCTCTCTCTCTCTCTCTCTCTCTCTCTCTCTCTCTCTCTCTCTCTCTCTCTCTCTCTCTCTCTCTCTCTCTCTCTCTCTCTCTCTCTCTCTCTCTCTCTCTCTCTCTCTCTCTCTCTCTCTCTCTCTCTCTCTCTCTCTCTCTCTCTCTCTCTCTCTCTCTCTCTCTCTCTCTCTCACTCTCTCTCTCTCTCTCTCTCTCTCTCTCTCTCTCTCTCTCTCTCTCTCTCTCTCTCTCTCTCTCTCTCTCTCTCTCTCTCTCTCTCTCTTTCTCTCTCCTTGGGGTCACGTTCTTATGGTTCTGCCTCCCTGGGGGTCACGTCCTGAGGGTTCTGCCTCCCTGGGGTCAAGCCCTGAGGGTTCTGCTTCCCTGGGGGTCACGTCCTGAGGGTTCTGCCTCCCTGGGGGTCACGCCCTGAGGGTCACGCCCTGAGGGTTCTGCTTCCCTGGGGGTCACGCCCTGAGGGTTCTGCCTCCCTGGGGTCACGCCCTGAGGGTTCTGCTTCCCTGGGGGTCACGTCCTGAGGGTTCTGCCTCCCTGGGGTCACGCCCTGAGGGTTCTGCTTCCCTGGGGGTCACGCCCTGAGGGTTCTGCCTCCCTGGGGGTCACGCCCTGAGGGTTCTGCCTCCCTGGGGTCACGCCCTGAGGGTTCTGCCTCCCTGGGGGTCACGCCCTGAGGGTTCTGCTTCCCTGGGGGTCACGCCCTGAGGGTTCTGCCTCCCTGGGGTCACGCCCTGAGGGTTCTGCTTCCCTGGGGGTCACGTCCTGAGGGTTCTGCCTCCCTGGGGTCACGCCCTGAGGGTTCTGCTTCCCTGGGGGTCACGCCCTGAGGGTTCTGCCTCCCTGGGGTCACGCCCTGAGGGTTCTGCTTCTCTGGGGGTCACGCCCTGAGGGGTTTCGCTGCAGCGGCGTCCAGGGCGTCCGCCCGAGGGAAAGAGAGCGCAGTGTGGGCGACCTGACGCCAAAGCCTTCAGTTGTACTTCGTAATCAGATGTACTTCGATGTCCTCTTTTCTTTTATTCCTTTTTTTTCCCCCGGGAAGGTTTCCAAAACACTCTAAGGGAAATCTGATGCAGCAGCGCAGTTTGGTCGTCTTCCTCGATGCAGCAGCCCGACAGTTTAGCGCCTTGAGAATGGTCCAGGACGGACCGAAACGTCGTCGTCCCTTCACCTTCTAGTGTGTGGTCTGGTCAACATTCTTTAGCCACGTTATTGTGACTCCTCGCCTGCACAGTATAGTCATCTTTCTGGGAGTCGTGGTTTTGAAACCTTAAAGGCTTTAACTCTTTGGTTTAGAGCGAGATAAGTACTACTTAATTAGCGTCTCGTCGCCAGGCAACCCGTTCTCGCAAATTTAATAAGTCAATATTGACTTATTAAATATGTGCATAGGTGACATACTTAACATAAAAGATACCCTTAAAAAGATTCATAGAAAACACCGACCTTACCTAACCTTGTTAGTATCTTAAGATAAGCATCTTATTGCTTCGTAATTACAATTATTACCTAACCTATAATAGGTATAGGTTAAGTAATAATTGTAATTACGAAGCAATAAGATGCTTATCTTAAGATACTAACAAGGTTAGGTAAGGTCGGTGTTTTCTATGAATCTTTTTAAGGGTATCTATTATGTTTAGTATATCACCTATGCACGTAGTTAATAAGTCAATATTGACTTTACGAATTTGCGAGAACGGGTTGTCGCCAGGTCCATTGGCTTTTGGAGGGAGGGAATGTCTCTTGTCCACAGGACTCCAAAGAGACATTTGAGGTTACTGGTCGAGGTCGACCGGGCCGCGGGGACGCAAAGTCCCGAAACCCTCTCAAGATACGGTACTGGTTTTAGTTACATCCTCTAATAAGATGTTGCCAGCCTGCGAACTCGCCAACGAACGAGGTGGTTCTACCGAGGGTAGGTCACTCTTCAGAGCCCCGGAAGGTCGTGGATACTTGCTAGTCCTCGGTGATAGCCAAGATGTCCGCGGTTCGTCGTCCTGGTTATCAAGACGGGACATCACACGCTGCTGACGGTGGTGGCCTTGCTGTCTGCTGACGTCTGCGAGGGGGTCCTCTCTCCCCCATGCCCCCCCTTGCAACAGGTGTCGCAGGGTGACATGCAAATCAGGGCCATTTCTTGCCTCGGCTTACTTGCAAAGGTGCACCTGCGGCTCTAGTTTTCCAGGTGCCGATTGCTTGTTGGACTTGTAGCTGTTGCCCCCTGGTGTGTGTTATATTGTGGCTTGTTGGACTTGTAGCTGTTGCCCCCTGGTGTGTGTTATATTGTGGCTTGTTGGACTTGTAGCTGTTGCCCCCTGGTGTGTGTTATATTGTGGCTTGTTGGACTTGTAGCTGTTGCCCCCTGGTGTGTGTTATATTGTGGCTTGTTGGACTTGTAGCTGCTGCCCCCTGGTGTGTGTTATATTGTGGCTTGTTGGACTTGTAGCTGTTGCCCCCTGGTGTGTGTTATATTGTGGCTTGTTGGACTTGTAGCTGTTGCCCCCTGGTGTGTGTTATATTGTGGCTTGTTGGACTTGTAGCTGTTCCTCGTTACCAGGTGTTGTCTATACCTTGTAGGACGTGGCATGTTAGCAGGTGTTTATAACTGAGTACCCACAGATGTTTGACAGATGTCTAGAAAAGGGAGGGTTTTGACAGATGGAATCTTCTTGAGGTTATCTTGAGATGATTTCGGGGCTTTTAGTGTCCCCGCGGCCCGGTCCTCGACCAGGCCTCCATTCCCAGGAAGCAGCCCGTAGCAGCTGTCTAACTCCCAGGTTAACCTATTTACTGCTAGGTAACAGGGGGCATCAGGGTGAAAGAAACATTTTGCCCATTTGTCTCCGCCTCCACCGGGGATCGCACCCGGAATCTCAGGACTACGAATCCGAAGCGCTCTCCACCCAGCTGTCAGGCGTTAGTAATACCATATGTATTCCATACATGTGGCCATGTATGCATATCCGTTTGTATTTTGCTACGACACTATACGAACACCACGCGTCTGCACTATACTCCCGTATTAATGTAGTCTGTATTCACAGTAATTGCAACAGTTAAATTGCCACTAACCATTGCAGTCCTTCCTACCAATTTCTGCAATATACCTTTGATACTGTTTCTCGTTTAGACCAACACACACTGTTATGACCCTGGCCGAGCGGACAGCACGCTGGACTTGTGATCCTGTGGTCCTGGGTTCGATCCCGGGCGCTGGCGAGAAACAATGGGCAGAGTTTCTTTCACTCTATGCTCCTGTTACCTAGCAGTAAAATAGGTACCTGGGTGTTAGTCAGCTGTCACGGGCTGCTTCCTGGGGGTGGAGGTCTGGTCGAGGACCGGGCCGCGGGGACACTAAAAAAGCCCCGAAATTATCTCAAGATAACCTCAAGAAGATCTCAAGATAACCTCAAGTAGCCCGGTGAAGCGAGTCAACCAGGTGAGAGGTATTCTGCCTACCTGACTACAGATTAAGATGTGAGGGGGGAAGGAAATTGATTAAGTAAACCTCAGTGACCTAAACGTATACAGGCAGATGAGTATCTTATTAAAGTTGGATGGAATAAGATGTCGACATTTTGTGACGCTGGCGGACGTCGTAACGCGTCACTTGACACAGTCGTCAGGAATGGACGGACGTCACTGTGTCCTGGGAAGATAGAATATCGTTATTGGCAAAGTGTTCGAGGGAAGGCTACAGTGTACAACTGGTGAGGAAGCTGCCGAGGACGCGACGTACGTCATTTCTCCGTAATTATGAAGATATTAGAGGCGACCTGAAGCCTAGAGGGTGGTCGTGCCTGTGTGGAACTCTAATGTGAAATATCCTCGAGTTTCTGTCTGGTGTTTCTGTGTGAAGCCTGCCGGGCGACTTCATGTGCTCAAGTCAGGACTGAAAAAAAAGCCTTGAAGGACAGTCCTAAAAGATTTTGTTGGACGACCAAGAGTAATGCCATGTCGGAGCGGCAGAGGGCAAGCGTCATCACATCCTAGAATTCTGCAGTAAGTTTGCTTAATAGTCGATAGTGTTTATTAGTCTTTGATCGTGTGCCCAGCGATCATAGATGTTTATGAACATAGGTTAAATATTTTATATAGTAAACAGATATTGTAACACGGGTTTGGGTTTCTCTCTCTACTTCTCTACCTTCTACTCCCTCTACCCGTATTCTTACTTTTTATTCTCTACCAAGGGACTCCAAAACTTTTACCAAAGCCAACTCCACGCCACGTGGTCCTAAGACGATTGACCGACTTAGGATTCTACACCCAGTATGACGTGACCTAGGCTCTGAACAAAACCCTAGAGTCGCCTCTATGCTGCCACCACCAGACCAGCTCTACAGAGCAATGATCGAGGTCTGGATCGATCACGCTAATTTATCAACCTTGGGGCTTGATCCCCACTAGTAGTTTATAACCTCGGAAACTTGAGTGTGTAGTTAATTAGATGGGGATGATGAATTCCGATCCGATGTTAGAATCGGCGCCCAATGCAACTCTGCCTCGTGTGGACCACGTGACCAGGACAAGTTTACACATAACCAAATGGAAACAATAAAATGCAAATTAATAACAAATTTAATTTATTAAAAGAAAACTAAAACAAAATCTAAATATGTTCACTCCCTATCACTTTAACACTCCCTACTTGACCTGAGTGGCAAATGAGAAGACTATCCCTATAATTAACAATAGCAACTATACCTTGGGCGACCACAGCTCTAGATGTTGGGGCTGGTCTTGGGGAGAGGTAAGATGGTTGGCCTCTTATCCCAGCTGCTTCCGTGACCACACTGATTTGTCCTCGTCTGGCCTAGCCCAGACTAGAACATTGTATTGTTCCGCATCGCTTACCCAGTTACTTTAGCAAGGTTAAGTTATAACAATTAACCTCTGTTTGTACTGAATTGATCCAGACTGGTTGAATTATTTTACTTAAATTAAGTTACACAAACATCTAACGGCAAAGCTGTTCCCGATCCCCAAAATGGTTAATTGAACTTTGAGAAATACTAGACATGTCAACCCTGCTGACCTATGACCGCCGGTCACTCCGCCTTAAAAGTTAGATCTGATTCGTGACGTCACTGATGGTGACTTAAACTCAATAATTAGAATACTCTTGATATTGTATCCAGTACTATTATACAATACAATTTTAATGCAAAATGAATAAAGGCTAATTTTCTCTAAATTACTGAATACTATAGGATGATTCATTATACGCAGCTATGAACAAAGATGCCCGCCATTTGTGACTCAGACCTGCTAATTCCCAGGGGACTGGGCGTTGTTGAGAGGTCAGTTCCCTACTCGAACTTCTGGAACCTTCTGGAATAATTCTTACAACAGCCTAGTTTGTTACAATATAAGGAGTTCGAGATGAGTGGACATGTTGAAGATAGGAGCAGCATATTCAAACTCTCCTGAGGTCAGTGTGCGACTGAGGGGGGCAGAGCCCCTCGGGCGGCCATGGCTGGTTGATTTCGGTGTGGACTCGTCCGAAAATGAGGCAGGTCCCACCGGGGATGAGCCAGTGTGTAGAAGGGATATGGGAAGGCAGAATTTATTTGACTGTACTGTAATATTATCTATGTACCATAAATGTTTGTCTGTTGACAGCTGATCTTTGCTCTTGTCCTAGTGAGGCTTCCTAGAGAGAGAGAGAGAGAGAGAGAGAGAGAGAGAGAGAGAGAGAGAGAGAGAGAGAGAGAGAGAGAGAGAGAGAGAGAGAGAGAGAGAGAGAGAGAAACTATTGAAAATTGATAGACAGAGGTCAGTAACATCTATAAAGGGAATTTAAGGGATCATCCTATAATAAGGAGAGTGCGGGGGAGTCACAGCGGCTCGTATGGGTGTGTACGCGTGACCAATAGACCAGTGTTGGAGCCACACCCGCCAAAATAAAGGTGACGTTGAACCCTCTCTCCGAGTGCATAGCGATTACAAGGTGATCTCCCAACTTATTGTATGCACTCCAGTGTCCTTTGTTGATGACTGACAACGGCATTAGTGTGGCTGACGGGGTTAATTTTATTTTATCAGGGAGTGGTTGGGGGGGGGGAGGGTCTGTTCACCAGTGAGTAAAATTTCCAGTTTGTTAACCCCCCCCCCCCCCAATCCCTGATAACACACGCACAAGCAACTCTACATATACATAACCAATCACACGCTCACATGTACCTTTAAAACACTCACACACACACACACACATACACACACAGCACGCGGAAGGCACGCGGACAGCACGCTGGACACGTGATCCTGTAGTCCTGGGTTTAATCCCGGGCGCCGGCGAGAAACGATGGGCAGAGTTTCTTTCATCCTATGCCCCTGTTACCTAGCAGTAAATAGGTACCTGGTAGTTAGTCAGCTGTCACGGGCTGCTTCCTGGGGTATATGTGTGTGTGTGTGTGTGTGGTGGAGAAAAAAATAGTAGTAGTAGTTAGAAACAGTTGATTGACAGTTAATAGGCGGGCCGAAAGAGCAGAGCTCAACCCCCGCAAGAACAACTAGGTGAACACACACACACACACACACACACACACACACACACACACACACACACACACACACACACACACACACACACACACACACACACAGAGTGTGTGTTCAGAGTGGTTGACAAATGGAATGCATTAGGAAGTGATGTGGTGGAGGCTGACTCCATACACAGTTTCAAGTGTAGATATGACAGAGCCCGATAGGCTCATGAATCTGTACACCTGTTGATTGACGGTTGAGAGGCGGGACCAAAGAGCCAGAGCTCAACCCCCGCAAACACAACTAGGTGAGTAACTAGGTGAGTAACTAGGTGAGTACACACACACACACAAAAGCAACACAGTGGGATATCGAACCGGGGATCTGGGGTTTTGACAAATAATTGGGAGTTGAAGACAATAGAAGCGTGAACCAGGCCGGTGTGAAGAGTGAACTGATACACACCGCCTTATACAGCACTTCTCTCTGCCGGGGTAGACAGCAGCAGGGAGTGACGCAAGTAGAGAAGGAGATAGAGAAGATAAGGATGATAGAGAGAGAGAAAGTGAGGTACAAAAAGCTGTATTGTGTACACAGTAGATAACGAGAGCTGATAAATATTCTTACCTGAATTTACCTAAGGGGTCACCATCTCTAGTAGCCTTGACTGGGGATAGGAAGCTAGATAGGAAGGAACCCTCCCTTCCTCCTTGTTCGCGAGGAAGTAATGTCCTAAGGCACTTACGACTTGAGGAAGGCTGACAAGTCTATCGCCTTGTTACACTCTTGCGTGGGGGGGGGATAGTATCTCCTGTTTTCTGTCCTACAGTCCGGGTTGTTGGACTTGTAGCTGTTGCCCCCTGGTGTGTGTTATATTGTGGCTTGTTGGACTTGTAGCTCTTGCCCCCTGGTGTGTGTTATATTGTGGCTTGTTGGACTTGTAGCTGCTGCTGTGGGAACCGACCTGTGAGATTTATATTTATTTAATTTATATGAATTTATATTTACGTTAATTTATATACTTCGATAGCAATTTGTATAATGATAAGTGGACTGTATTTCTGCAATAATCTCATAATCTCACAAATCGATCCTCTACACATTAGGGGGGGTTTATATTACACATATGCAGCCAATCAAATTACAGTAATAGCTACATACATTGATGAGGTTCCTTCTCTTATAGTACAGCAGGTTAGTCCACCAGGTATAACTAGGGTGTAGACACCAAATTATCCTCTTTGAGGTAGCTTCCATATCACCCAGTAACTGGTGCACAAATCCTTCCTCGTCTTGACCTGTCAAAAGTGCGCTAGCTGTGAAGCCAGAATCCTATATATGACAAGTATATCAGAGAAAACAGTACATGGAACATGAGGACCTGGCTTAATTACCTTTAGTTTGAGGCTTCCATGTGATCTAACCGGATAACCCTACCCAATGACATTAATGGCCACTAATGATAGATAATGGGTTTCGGATAGACACTTAACTTGAATTTGTAGACAGCGTGTTGATAATGGTACACTTTTAGTTTCCATAACACTACGTCCAAGTAAATTTAACAGGAGCCGAATTTGCTCCCGTGTGAGCCTCTGGTCTCTATAACAACAATGGCTGCCCTCCTTCCTCACTCTGACGCCTGGCTTACATTGTCCAGATTTCAGAAAGTGATAGAAGGGTCACATTTACTCTACTTTAATATTGATAATTAAGTTAATTTATATAAGATGTTTTTATGATGGTAAAGTCCAAAGACTAATGTATTTAAGAATAATTCCCAGCAGAATAGCTGGTGAATTATAATAGTATGTGGTGATGATATCCCGTTTTCTATAGACGGTAATTCCTCTACAAGTTACGTTTTCTATGGGTAACTTGTTTATACAACACAGCTCTTATCTGTCTGTATGATATTATTATTAAATGGTGTCGGATTTTCCGACATAATTCCCCAGGGGGCTGCTCACGGGTCGAAGTCCTATTTAGAACAGACGAACACCGATACTCCTCCTTCGAATTATTAGATTAATCACACATTTGTGCGTCTGTTCGTACAGGACGGATGTCCCGTACTAGAGTTGCAGGGGTTAGAAGTCTAATGCGATTTCATTTCCCTGTCAACTCTTGAAAGGCTAATATTCAAGCCTTATTACATATTATTTAACCCAGAAGACTGAATGTGATCAAGTACTACAGTCAAGTATGATTCAGGGACTGCAGTGAGATCAGTGACATTAGATATAACTTGAAGTTTGTTCAGGTAACTGGTCACTGATATATAAACACTGAGGCCCATGGAATACATCTTGATTAAATAATAAATGTATCAAATCAGTCATCAGATTTATTGGGGTTTAATTTAGTTAATTGATTCAGAAGATTGAATAGCTCATCATTAAAGTAAAGTATGGTTCTGAGACTGCAGTGGGTTCAGTGACATTGGTCGCAGTGACTTGTAGCTGTTTTAGGCTACTGTTCACTGATTTGCCACTGAGGCCTCATGAACTCATCTTCAGCTTCAAATGATGATACTAACATCAACCTCTGTTGGTATAGTCAGCTGTAATCTCCTTAGTATAATGCTACTGGAGAAATATAATCAGCTGACAAATTTAGATTTCTATTGGTATTGTTTATCTGCAGGCATAGGTCTCCTCAGGCTTGATACTGGGCCTGAGAGTAATTTACCTCCTGCAGAGTTTAACATGGTTATACCCTGATATTTAGTAGGGCTACCGATGAATCGATGACAATAGTCTGTCCCAACAAGGAGACCGAAGTCGTTGAGGTGATCAGACTTTATATTATCTGCCAATTTTATTCCTCTATTTCTCAGGAATTTGGCTGTTGCTCTCAGACCTTGAACTTGTAGGTCTACTGGTATTTTGTCCACCACAATGGCTTGTACTCGACAGACGTACCTGCCTAAGCGTACTGATGGTTGTACCACCTGGTAGACTTGAGGTCCTGCATCTGTTACAAACCCTGAGATGTTGAATGACATCTGGGCTACAGGCCTTAATTGTAGTTCATCTGCCAACTTTTTAGTGATGTATGTTCTCTGGGATCCTTGGTCAAACAACCCACGGGTATGGACCTTGGCCCTCTTATTCAGGATGGTAATTTGGGCAGTAGGCAAAGTCGTATTACCTTTAGACTTTGCCGATTGGACACTCTTTGTTTGTTGCACCTTGCAGTACTGTACTGTGGTGGGAATGCTATCTTCCACCTTGGGGTTTGGAGACGTTGTTTTGGTGTCTCTGCACAATGCTGCATGGTGCTGACCTTTGTTACACCTATTACAGGTGTGTAATTGGGTATCACAGTCCTTGATGTTATGTTTCCTGAGGCACCTCGTGCAATTTTGCAAATCTTTGAGTCGCTCAACACGGGCGTCACTATCAGGAAAATTAGAGCAGTGGTACATTGAATGTTTCTCATTGCAGAACAAACATGTTCCATAGCTTCCTGTACCCTTTGGTGTCATGTTCTTGGGTGACACAGTAACTATAGGCTTGGAGGGTCCCACTGCATATACGCCCACACTGCCACTGTTCCACTTTGGTGTTGAATTATATTGTCTAGATTGATTTGGAGTACCTTTGGTACTCTGTGGTTTACTATTGTTGGTTTCTGAGGGTTTACTTGGTGGTTTTAATTTGTCATGTGTTCGTAATTGATGAACTACTGACTTTAAACCTTCAGATATTTCATTCATGGATAAGATGCTTTTATTGTAATGAGCACTCATTTGTCTCAATATGTCCCTAGGTATTTTCTCCTGGACAATTATTTTCAAGACCCACTCAGCCCCGTTTGTATCTGCTGTCAGGCTGAGGGCATTGATCAATGATTCTACCTCCAGCTTGAAGACTTGGAGTGAATCAGCTGAAGCCTCCGGTGGGGGTAAATGCAACAGCTCATGAACTAAATGTGATGTTCTTACTTCTGGATCAGCATAATTATCCTTGAGGAGTTTTACTGCCAGATCATAGCCGTCATTAGTTAATCTCAGATGGGATACTACTGTTTTAGCCTCACCTGATAATTGGCCTTGCAAATAAGAGAATTTACTACTCTTTGGTAAAGATTGTTTTGAGTCTACAAGGTCAACGAATTTGTTCCAAAATTCGTCCCAATCTTCCTCATCTTTTCCTGAGAAAGTGGGTAAATTAATTGGAGGGAGTCGAGCTTCTGCTTGACTCATATTAGATGCAACTGTTGTTGTTGTTGCTGTTGCCGTGTTCTGGGCAATTAATTTGACATAAGGCTGTAACGTGGCCTGAGTGTGATCTTCATAATTCGCAAGATCAACCATAATGTCGTCTATTTCTGTTTCTGATAAATTGGTGTTGGCAAGTTCAGCCACATATGTTGCTATTTGACATTTGATTTGCTCAAATTTACCTGCAGCTGCTTGATAATAGCTTTCCAGGTCAGCATAATCAACTTGAGATTGTTGTGACAAATCTTCACATTTCTTGATCTGTCTTGTTAAGTGGCCTTTAAGACCTGCAAGGGTTCTTTTCATTCTCCCTGCATTATCCATACTGGCTCGTTGGTGAAGCCTTGTGGGACTTGTACTTGGGCTGCTCATAATACTGAACAAACACTAATGGTAGCCTAGGGTAAATTCTGAACTCACTAGGCAATAATCCTACCTCTACTAGAGGTTAGCACTTAAAATTAATACACATTATATATATACAATCATCCACACTAATGATTTGAGTGATAAACCAGTGTCACTGGAAGTACCTTTAGGTTAGCTCTTCTATATCACCCTAGGATGGTAGAGACACTAATTAATCACTCAAAGGTGTAATGATCATAAGTAATTTATTATATATACACAACTCAACTCGAGTTGATAATAATTACACCCAAAATAGGGTCTGGACCATTCATTAATGGTGTTAGGTTGTTCAATATAGTACAACTGACTATTGTAATAATGGGACTAGGATGAACGATAATAGTTCAACTAGTCAATGGTTAATATCCTACCCTGTTGTGGGTTGGCAATTAGTAAATATTATACTGTGATCACTAGTGCAATATATATTAAATAATTCTCTATCTTGGAGAAATAATATACACAATTATTGATAATAGCCTCTTAATTAGCCTCTATGAAACTTCTAATATTATCTAGAAGTATTAAATGTTATTAGTGACCTCGCGAAATAAAGTCCACAAAATTCGTAGATAATCTCTCGCGAAATGTAACACCACGAAATCCGTGAACAATCTCGCGAAGACACAGTCACTAATTTGGCTGGATTCTATATTAGCGCTGTCATTTCACGAAATAACACGCCACCAAATCTGTGGGTGTGCATGAAACCGCTGACTAAGGCTGATCTGGGCTGAGGGAGGCTCCTGAGCTCCCTCGAGGCTACGCTGCCGTCTTGACTGCTGGCTTTGTTTAAATAACACTGCACTAGTATATTTAATGAATCCACTGGATAACTGGTTCATCCGGTACTAAGATGACCAAATGTGGGTTCAAAGGATCAAATAATCCGTCATCCGGTTCGAAGATGACCAAATAATGTGGGAACCGACCTGTGAGATTTATATTTATTTAATTTATATGAATTTATATTTACGTTAATTTATATACTTCGATAGCAATTTGTATAATGATAAGTGGACTGTATTTCTGCAATAATCTCATAATCTCACAAATCGATCCTCTACACATTAGGGGGGGTTTATATTACACATATGCAGCCAATCAAATTACAGTAATAGCTACATACATTGATGAGGTTCCTTCTCTTATAGTACAGCAGGTTAGTCCACCAGGTATAACTAGGGTGTAGACACCAAATTATCCTCTTTGAGGTAGCTTCCATATCACCCAGTAACTGGTGCACAAATCCTTCCTCGTCTTGACCTGTCAAAAGTGCGCTAGCTGTGAAGCCAGAATCCTATATATGACAAGTATATCAGAGAAAACAGTACATGGAACATGAGGACCTGGCTTAATTACCTTTAGTTTGAGGCTTCCATGTGATCTAACCGGATAACCCTACCCAATGACATTAATGGCCACTAATGATAGATAATGGGTTTCGGATAGACACTTAACTTGAATTTGTAGACAGCGTGTTGATAATGGTACACTTTTAGTTTCCATAACACTACGTCCAAGTAAATTTAACAGGAGCCGAATTTGCTCCCGTGTGAGCCTCTGGTCTCTATAACAACAATGGCTGCCCTCCTTCCTCACTCTGACGCCTGGCTTACATTGTCCAGATTTCAGAAAGTGATAGAAGGGTCACATTTACTCTACTTTAATATTGATAATTAAGTTAATTTATATAAGATGTTTTTATGATGGTAAAGTCCAAAGACTAATGTATTTAAGAATAATTCCCAGCAGAATAGCTGGTGAATTATAATAGTATGTGGTGATGATATCCCGTTTTCTATAGACGGTAATTCCTCTACAAGTTACGTTTTCTATGGGTAACTTGTTTATACAACACAGCTCTTATCTGTCTGTATGATATTATTATTAAATGGTGTCGGATTTTCCGACAGCTGCCCCCTGGTGTGTGTTATATTGTGGCTTGTTGGACTTGTAGCTGCTGCCCTCTGGTGTGTGTTATATTGTGGCTTGTTGGACTTGTAGCTGTTGCCCCCCTGGTGTGTGTTATATTGTGGCTTGTTGGACTTGTAGCTGCTGCCCCCTGGTGTGTGTGTTATATTGTGGCTTGTTGGACTTGTAGCTGCTGCCCTCTGGTGTGTGTTATATTGTGGCTTGTTGGACTTGTAGCTGTTGCCCCCTGATGTGTGTTATATTGGAGCTTGTTGGACTTGTAGCTGCTGCCCCCCTAGTGTGTGTTATATTGTGGCTTGTTGGACTTGTAGCTGCTGCCCTCTGGTGTGTGTTATATTGTGGCTTGTTGGACTTGTTGCTGCTGCCCCCCTGGTGTGTGTTATATTGTGGCTTGTTGGACTTGTTGCTGCTGCCCCCTGGTGTGTGTTATATTGTGGCTTGTTGGACTTGTAGCTGCTGCCCTCTGGTGTGTGTTATATTGTGGCTTGTTGGACTTGTAGCTGCTGCCCTCTGGTGTGTGTTATATTGTGGCTTGTTGGACAGAACGTGTGACAGGGGGGAGGGGGGGTAGGGGTGGATGTTATCAACAGGGGTCTGAATACCTTGTGGTACTGGAACCTGTGGTTCACGGAGGACCATGGAACCAGGACGATGTTCCAGGGGGGTTTCTATGGGTATAGATACCTATCTATATGGGTATAGATACCCAAATATTTCAGTCTATTTATCTTACATTCTCTCTCTCTCTCTCTCTCTTTCTCTCTCTCTCTCTC